>NW_008360311.1:6556539-6558445 GCF_000622305.1 Nannospalax galili
AGAACGGATCCCAAAGCAGCCATTCCTTCTACTGACTGTGTGGACAATTTCCCACTACTTGGCAGGCTGCTCCTCAGAAAGGGTATTGTCAAGGCAAAGCCACTGAAAGGGCAGAGCCATCGTCCAAACCCAACATGAAATTTAAGACAAGGAAAAGCTTCTGAAACAAAAGTTCTTGAACTGTCCTTACTGTCCCCTGGGGAAACACTACTGGGACCACTATGCATTTGTTATGATCGCTAAACTAATTTTTATGAAAGTTAAAAAAAAAAAAACTCATGAAAAATGTGGGTATAGGGGCCTGCAGGACCCGCCACAGGCCTCTCTCCTACCTGCAGGCCTCTCTCCGGGGTAAGTCCATAGCTCCCTCTGCACCTTGACTACCCCACCCTCATTCACCCTCCCATCTCCACCACTATTCTCTCCTCTGAGTTTGGGCCCTGCCCCATTCCTTGTCTTGGGGCCCCATACACCTGGAGAAGCAATACTGCTTCCTGAACCTTTACATCCAGACGAACTTAGTGCCTTCTCTAGGCCCCAGGAGCATTGCTTCTGGGCCTGGCCCTGCCCTCACCTCCCTCTGCCTCCCTGGGCCTGCACTATCCACCAGCATCTTTCTGGGACTCTGTGGTTAACTTTCCTCTTCCTGATCCTTTACATCCAGACCAACACAGCTCTGCAGAGCAGTTGCCAGGAGTCCTTGGGGCATCTTCCCACCCGATCTGCTTTTGCATCTCTGGGTGGCATGGCCACCAGCTGCCCTAGACCAGCATTTTTCCTGGGCAAACCTCCCAGGTCAGTCCAACCCCCAAATTCCTGAGGCCAAAATCTATCCTGGAGGAATCAAGACCTTAGGAAAAAGCCTGAGAGCATCTGATCCTCATCTGACTTGGGCCTCTGTGGGAACTCCTGAAGACAAAAGCAATCTGGCCACTCCAATATAAAATCAAAAGAGAGAACTGGAAGCTTAGACAAACCACCCTTTCATACCAAAAAAGTAAACCACAAAGACACATAAAGTTCACAAAAAGAAGCAGACATAACTAAACTTGAAGGGCTGAGTCTCACACAAGAATCAGAAACTACAAAGAAATTCACATGGCAAAATCACAGAGAAAAAATAATAACAAGAAAAACCAAAATAACATATCCCCACCAAATACTAATAGTTCTCTAGAGGAGTACAACAAGAATCCCCTAGAGATAATGCAGGGCATGGAACTCAAAAGAACAATTATGAACATGAAGATCGAATTAAGTGAATTTAAAGAACACACAAAAAAGAAATGAAAGAGCTGAAGGAAGATAGGGATAAACTTCTGAATGAATTCAGAAAAGAGTTAGAAATATGGAAGAATATTCAGGCTGAAATGAAGAAGGAAATGAAACATTCAGTAAGCCGATTAGAAACGACAAGAGAAAGCCTCACCAATAGGATGAACAAAATGGAAAAAAGAGTATCAAGACTGGAAAAAAAAGTGGACAAACTAGACCACTCAAGCAAACATTATAAAAAAATTTAAGAAATCACAAGAATGGAATATGAAGAAGTTGTGTGACACCATAAAAAGACCAAACTTATGAATCATAGGCATACAGGAAGGAGAAGAATCCCAAGACAATGGCATGGACCAGATCTTCAACAGAACCGTAGAAGAAAATTTCCCAAAACTAAAGAAAGATGTGCCCATACAAATACAAGAAGCATACAGAACACCAAACAGACAGGACCAGAAAAGAAACTCTCCAAGGAACATCATAGTAAAAACACCAAACGTACAAAACAAAGAGACAATTCTGAAAGCCGCAAAAGAGAAACAACAAGTCACATATAAAGGAAAGCCCATCAGGATTATAGCTGACTTTTCAGGGCAAACTATGAAAGCCAGAAGAGCCTGGACCAAAG
>NW_008360311.1:6559047-6559628 GCF_000622305.1 Nannospalax galili
AAACAATACTACAGGACTTTAAGACCCAAATTAACCCCAACTCATTAATAGTAGGGGACTTCAATACCCCACTTTCTCCATTAGATAGGTCAACAGGACAGAGAGTTAACAGAGAGACTTCTGAATTAAAGAATACCATATATCAAATGGACTTAACAGACATCTACCGAGTATTCCAACCAAGCAAAGGACATACTTTCTACTCAGCACCCGATGGAATCTTCTCCAAAATCGACCATATACTGGGGCACAAAACAAACCTCAACAAATACAAAAAGACTGAAATAATTAAATGCATTCCATCAGACCACAATGCAATAAAGCTTACAATCAACACCCAAAGAAGTCCTAATCACCACATGAACACATGATGAATGGGTCAAAAGAGAAATTAAGAAAGAAATAAAAGTATTGCTGGAACTAAATGAAAAGGACAGTATAACATGACAAAACCTCTGGGACAAACTGAAAGCGGTTCTTAGAGGGAAGTTTATAGCTCTAAGTGCCTATATCAAAAAATCAGAAAGAACACAAATAAATGACTTAACACTGCAACTCAACACACTTGAAAAGCAACAGCA
>NW_008360311.1:6562032-6604532 GCF_000622305.1 Nannospalax galili
ACCATTTGACCCAGTTATATCACTCCTTGGCATATACCCAAAGAACTCATCCTATTGCAGAGACACTTGTATATCCATGTTTGTTGCTGCTCTTTTCACAATAGCTAAGAGATAGAAGCAACCTAAGTGTCCCTCAATTGACGAGTAGATAATGAAAATATGGTTCATTTATATGATGGAGTTTTACTCTGCAATAAAGAGAGATGAAATCATGAAATCTGCACGTAAATGGACAGAACTAGAAACTGCTACACTAAGTGAAGTAACACAGACTCAGAAAAAAAAATCGATGTTTGTTTTCCCTCATATGTGGGATCCTAGAACCAAACCCTGATAAGTGAGTACGTATCCAGACATAACTACAGGAACCAGGATAATGGAAAGGAAACAGGGAGGTAAAGGAAAAGAAAGAACCTGAAAGAGAAGAACAGTAGGAAACAGGCCTTAATAAGGGAGATATGGATAAAAATTGGGTTAGTTTAAGGGAGGGAGGAGGGAAGGGTATACAAGGAACCTAGGGGATAAAGGGAAAGAAGGAGCTCAAGAGAGGTAGGACCATAGGAGAAGGGTATTAGTAAGGGAGAAAGGAGGGAAATGGGGGCACCTTAAGTTGGAAAACCATGATGGAGGGGTGAGACAATGTGAGATAAACAATGCCTACATAGTTTTGAAAACCAGAGGGCACCAAATTACACCTGCAACCTACTGATAAAGTAGGCATAGCAGATCAAGAAATATATGTCTAGGTAAGGTTTATCTGAGAACAATTGGTCTTTGCCCAAGGTTTATCTATATGACACACAGTAATTAAAAGTAACAGGCTGGTGGAACTAAACTTCTTGGACGTTTAACAGACATACTTTGAGGCCTATACTAATTTGGTCAGACGGACAAAAAGGACAGTTTTTGCTCCTTGCCCTTCTAACTCAACTAAGCTCCAGAGGACGATGAGCATCTCTCAAAATGTCCTGTAACTGTGGTGCACCACCTGTCCTCTTGATCCAGGAGGCCATGAGACCCCACCAAATGGACTTGAACCAGTGTCCATTCTACAAAGAGGAGGGTCAACACAGAGGAATCATTTCTTCCATGCTTCCAAGTGAACCAACCATGGTCGAGCAGGACCTTTGACTTTTCTTCACATAGGCGGAACTGGTAAAAGAAAGGAGCCAGGGGCTCCTCCCAGGCCCATGTGACCCCTGAGGAACTGATCTTCAAATGTCCTTAAGAGTAAAAATAAATTGGTTTATCTGGGCCAACTGTATGGCCTTAAACACCCAAAAGGAAAGTATAACCAAAGATTAAAGGGGCCAATATAATTTCATAAGTGTCCATATGCACAGCTAAAGGCTACATAACAAGCAACAATGCCAGACAGGCGATACCTTCTTTTGAGTTGTTGGCCAGCATGGCCAAAGGGATTCCCAGCTGGGAAAATGAACTGCAGACCCCAATCTTATCTAAAGGAATATTGACAACTGATTACCACTAGATGAGGAACAGCTGACCCTCCTAAAACAAAGACCTCTAGATAGGCTGACTAGATTCACCAGAAGGGCAAGTAGTGGGGAATGGCTTGGGGTGCCGACAACACAGCAGACAGTAGCAGGGATATCAGAGTATAAGGGCTCTAGTGGGGGGAGGGAGGCTATGGGAGGGTGCTATCTGGGAAGTGGGTATAAAAATAAGTTAATTAATTTTAAAAAATCGCTTTCTAAAAACACAAAAAACAAAATCCTTCCAAGTTTTGTCAACCAATGCTTCATTTTTTTTTGTGCCAGAGCTGAAAGGACCAAGTCTGATCTCTTTTAGCCCCTGACTAGTCTTGTTTTGCTCTTTTTCTATCTATTTATTTATTTTTATTTATTTATTTTTGTCTTTTTGAGACAGGGTGTCCCTGAAGCCCCAGCTGTCCTGGATCTTACTATATAGACCAGGCTAGCCTCGATCTCACAGACATCCACGTGCCTATGTCTCCCAAGTGCTGGAATTAAAGGCATGCACTACCACACCTGACTTTGCTTTGTTTTTTCGTGGGGGGGGGCATGTTCATATGTGGGAATGCCTGTGTATGCAAGTATGTGAATGTGTGAATATTACTCATAAAACAGCCTCGGATGTGAGTCCCCAGGTGTCTCTCATGTTTTGCGTGGGGCTGGAACCTCACCAAGTCGTCTTGGCTACTTGGTCAGCATGTATCCAGGAATCCACCTATCTCATCTCACACCTCAGTATTGCTGGGATTCAGGAACATGCCACCACACCCACTTTTATTGTTGGTTCTGGGATGAAACTCAGGTCCTCATGCTTGCAAGGCAAGTGCTTTTACCAACAGAGGCATCTCCCCAGCTCTGCTTTCTTATTTAAATCTCTGTCAGCAACTAAACTGCATCTCCTGCCCAGACCAAGACAGCAGAAGCCCACCTTGTACCCATACACAATGGTCCTGAGGCAACAGAATAGGAACTATGGAGGAGGTCCCAGAGGTTAACACAGGAAAGGCAGCAGAGGGGAAAGACGGCGGTCTGTACTCCACCCAGGCTTCATTCAGCCAAGGAAGCATGCCCTGAAAAGCCCAGGTTAACTTGGGAGAGACGGATGCTATGCTAATGACCCATAAGAAATCACTGCGGATCTTGCTTAGTCCCTCTCTTCCTTCGCCCCCTTGGAGCCAGACCGCCCTTCATAAATGACCTCCTTTCCTGTGTCTATGCAATTCATGATAAAAGGGCACATGAACCAGGAAACTTGAGCACCTGCTCTCCAGACTCCTACCCACACCTGTAAGGGTCTCTTTGCTAAATGCAGTTGTCAAAGCTCAGGGTTGGAGAACTCTGGAAGGAAGCTAGGTGATCTAACACCTCTCAACCACTATGACTCCTTTTCCCATAGACCAGCTACAGTCAAAGTGACCAGTGACCAAAGTGACCGGTGACTCGCAGACACCCGGACACCCTGCCCATTCTCTCTCCTCTGCCCAGGTCATTCCTTGTCCCTTCCCTCTCTACATCATATACGCCTGTTGTCCTTTAAGACACAGATGATACTTCATGAATCTCAGAACCTCCCGAAATCCCCCAAGCACACGTGGCCCCTCTCCATGTCAACCCTTGATTGTACTCTCTGTTCTTTCTGACCTTTTGTGTTGCACCCTGAGAACATTCATGTCCAAGTTCTTGTCTAATTTCATCCCCTCGGTGTTAATTACAGCGGTCAGTGTTGAGGGCAAAACAACTGAACAGAAACCAACAGGAGAGAAAAAGAAAAAAGCAATAAATGATCACAATTCTAATGCCAGAGCCAACACAGAGGCTACTCAGGTCAGTGCGTTCATCCTCACTGAGACTCTTCTCATTTACCCTGAATCTGTCAACGGAACAACATGATTCCCTGGGGGTTACCCAGCCTCATCCCTAATTAAGCCCAGGAATGGGCATTTTTACTTCGATGGTTCATTCCAGAAATACTTATGAGCACACACCATGTGTTGGGACAGCAGCAAACCACAGGGTCTCTGCGTTCAGGGTCCCAGACGTGGCATTTTTTTAATTTTTAAATTATTTATTTATTTATTTATTTATTTATTTATTTATTTGGTCTTTTTTGAGACAGGGTCTCCCTGGAGACTCAGCTGGCCTAAAACTTGCTATGTAGACCAGGCTGGTCTTGAATTCACAGAGATCCACCTACATCTGCCTCCCAAGTGCTAAAATTAAAGAAGTGTGCCATCACGCCCAGCTATTTTATTTATTTTATGTATATGAGTGTCTTGCCTGCATGAATGTAAGTGTACCTGTGTGTGCAATGCCCACAGGGACCAGATGATGGCATTGGAACTCATGGAACTAGAGTTCTGGACAGCTGTTAGCTGTCACATGGGTGCAGAAGAACCCAGGTCCTCTACAAGAGGACCATCTCTCTAGCCTCCAGACCTGGCATTTTAACTGACAAAAATGAGCACGTAAAGAAGATGAGCAATTTCAGGGGGCTGAAGAGAGATGGCTCAGCAGTTAAGAACAATGAATGTTTTCGCAGAAGACCCAGGTTCGAATCCCAGAACCCAATGGCAGCTAACAACTGTCCATAACTCCAGTTCCAGGGGATCTGACAGCCTCTCCTGTCCTCCATGGGCATTGCGTGACATGGGTGCAGCTACCTACATGCAGGCAATACACGCATACACATGAAATAAAAAATAAAAATAAAATATTTTTAAAAAAGAAGAGCAATTTCAAACACCGAAGGATCTAGGAAGCGCTCACATACAGTGAGTTAACAGGAAGTGTTGCTGGTAAGGCCTCTCTGAACAACAGATGTGTGATACAGACCTGGATGGCACACAGACCCTGCAAAACATCTGCCAGCAGTGGAGGCCTCGCTAACATGGCCCGGGGTGGGGCATGCTCAGTGTGCTCAGGGAGGAGGGGAGCCAGCCTGCTTCAAGCAATCAGCGAGGCCTCAGCAGACAGGTGTCTTTCATTGACAAATAATAACGTATGGACGTATGAGCTCCCACCTCTTCCACTTCCCCTGTGCCTGTGCTAAGATGCGTCCCCACCAACTGCGTCCAAGACTTCCTTCTCACACCCTCACTAACATAGTTACCTTTCCATTCTTACTGGAGTCATCCACGCAGGAATGAAGTGATACCACACGGTCATCTAAATGGACATACCCTCACCATCAGTGATGCCAACATGTTTCATGAACTGTCTGCTGGTTTTGTATGTCGTCTTCTGAGGAATGTTTTATGCAGGTCCCTTGCCTATTTGGTGACAGGGCTCTGTGTTTTTATTATGGAGTGTGAGCTCCTGACTGACCTGGATATGATGAATCCCTCAATAACACATTTTGCAAATATTTTCTCTCAACCTTTGAGCGTCTCTTGCTCAGTTACTCCCTTTGTTGTATGAAGCCTTTTAGTGTACTGGGTCTCTATTTGCTTCTTTCTTTCTTTCTTTCTTTCTTTCTTTCTTTCTTTCTTTCTTTCTTTCTTTCTTTCTTTCTTTCCTTCCTTCCTTCCTTCCTTCCTTCCTTCCTCCCTCCCTCCCTTCCTTTCTTTCATGTATGCAACCTTTTAGTTTGATGGGACTCTACTTGGGTTTTTTCTCATTACCTATATGCCAGACACCGTTGCCCAGACAAACAACTTGTAGCTCTTCCTCTCTCTTCCAGGTCTTATACCTGCATCTTAATCCACCTGGAGCTGATTCTTATACACTGGGTAAAAATAATGCCTCAATTTCATTCTCTTTCATGTGGATACCACTTCCCCTACACAATTTATTAAAGGCATTGTCCTCCCCCTTGTGTGTCCTTGGCCTCTTTGTCAAAAAGCAATTGATTGACCATGTATGGATGTATTCTGGGCTCTGCTCCATTTCAGTGGTCAATGGGTCTGCTTACAAGCCAGAACCATGCTGTGTTAGGCACTGTTGCTTTGCAATATAATCTTAAGTCAGGAAGATTAATGTCTCCTGCTTTGGTTTCTCCTGTTTGGCTGTGTGGGATCTTTTAGGTCCATATGACTTTTAGGATTTCCTTGTATCTGTGGAGAATGGCACTGGAATTTTGATAGAGATTACGTTAAATCTGTAGATCACTGTGGGTTGTGTGGACATTTTAACAATCCTGAGTCTTCTAACCCACATCCGTAAGACATCTTTGCGTGTTATCTTTACTTTCTTTCATCAGTGTTTTGTAGTCTTAGGACTTAAGTCACTTACCTACTTGAGTGAGCTGATTCCTCAGTTCCAGTAGTTTCTACAGACTCTATATGACTCTGGTTTCTGTCTACTCTCACCATGTTTTTCCTATCCCTTTTCCTCTTTTGTGATTCTGGGAAGCACAGGTACACATGTTAGCAAGAACTCTACCACTGACTGAGTCACCCCCAGCCCGGTCTCGTCACCTGCATTCACACACTGCTAGCAGCCCAGCCAAAACAACTAGGCAAGAAAAAGAAATGGAAGACATCTAAACAAGAGAGAAGCAAAATAGTCTGTACTTGCAGACTACCTGAGTGTATGTCTTTAAAGGGTAGGGATTCAGGGCAGGAGAGATGGTTCAGTGGTTAAGAGCACTGGCTGCTCTTGCAGAAGACGCAGGGCTGGGGGATGTTGGTTCCCAGCAGGGACATTGCAGCTAACAAGTTTTGGGGGCTCCTATGCCCTGTTTTGGTATACCCATGTTGTGCATGGGCATTGCACAACATGGGTGTACTTACATACACGCATGCAAAACACTCATACACATAAAATAAAAATAAACTAATTAAAAGTCCTTATAGACTCCACAAAAACACATTAGAACTGATAAAGTTTCAAGGTACAAAGTCAAGTCACAAAACACAGTGGCATTTCTCTATGCTACCAAGGTTCTGTCTAAAAAGCAAATCAGGAACGTGTCTTGAGGTGGGAAGGGGAGCCTTACTTTCTTGGTGTTGAATAAAACTTGTCACAATATTAAAGCACGTAGACTCCCTCCTCAGGGAGCACACGTAAAACTCTCTGAGACACTCAAAGGAATGAATTAAAAAGGCAGGAGATTAAGAGAGAAGGAAACTGTACTTACCATAGGAAATAGCACGTACTCTCGGAGGAATTCTTGGGAATCAAACTGGTTATAGTCTCCAAAATCAGCTGAGGAGAAAAGGCGGGGAAACAGCAGCAGTTATTTCATGGAACAAAAGACAGAATGAAAAATGGCAACTTTCCTCACGTGCATTTGTCCATTCCATCCTAGTTCTGCGGCCTCACTAAACAGATACAGGACCAGCTATATCTGATGATGCCATCACCTTTACCTAGCAACTGTAGCTATAACGTATGAGCTACACCATTTTCTAGAAAAAAAGGGGAAATCTGGAATGGTTATTTAAAGATTTTAAAACAAATCTGTGTTTCTTTTTGACTGTGCACCAGATTATACCTCCAGTGTATCTGCCAAGAGGACTTTCTAGGTCAAGGTTAACATGGAGAACCTCAGCTGGAAACATATCTGCAGGGGAAACTCCCCCTGTAAATCACCCTTGGCAAACAACCTCGAAAATCTTCACACTTCCTGCAAACTCACCTGTTATAAGATGTCAGGAATTGGGTTCTGCCCTGTTTCACCCCACAGTGGTATGTTGGGGCAGGCGCAAGCTGAGTCCATGGAGCCCAAGTCACAGCACACAAACAACCTGCTCTTCTCTCCCTGTGTTCACAAATACCAACCCCACACAGAACTCTGACTTGATGGAAAAGATTTCTCATGTAATAGCAATATATGCAGAGGAGAGGACACATCTGCACATACGCAAGTGCCACATGAAGGAGCTGCAGAGACAGAGGATCCCCCTGCAAAATGGGGCGTACAACTGTCACTCAGTCGGGTGAGGCACCCACAGCAGAAAGACGGCTCACTGCTCAATCACGTTCTCTCCTATCAGCTTTCCTACTTCTGTGGGTGTGTCTTTCAAGTAGCCCAATATGGGTTGTTAAGAAAATGAGTGTGTGTGGGGGGGGTGTGCATACACTCGCCTAGACAGGCACACATGGAGGTAAGAGGTTGACCTCTGCCGTATTCCTCAATTGCTTCTCCAACCTAATTTTTTTTTTTTTTGGTCTTTTTAAGACAGGGTCTCCCTGTAGCCTCAGCTGGCCTGGCACTCACTATGTAGACTAGACTGGCCTTGAGCTTACAGATATCCACATGCCTCTGCCTCCCAAGTGCTGGGATTAGAGGCCTACACCACCACACCCAGCTCCAACCTAATATTTTGAGACAGGGTCTCTCACTGAACCTGCAGCTGGCTGTCTGGGCTAAGCTGGCTGGCCAGTTAGCCCTTAGGATCCCTCCTGTCTCTGCCCCCCATGCTGGGGTTACAGGCATGCACAGACATACTGGCTTTTGCACGGGTTCTTGGGTCTGAATTCAGGTCCTCATGCTTACATAGCAAGCACTTTACCCACTGCACCATCTCCCCAGCCAGGGAAAATGATGCTTTAAACATCATGTAGTTAAAGGACATTTCATCAAGCAGGCAGACAGCTTGCTTCAAGGACCCAATAAAAAGGGAATCCAGAGGAAGCCACGGCAACGTCCTCCAGGATGAATGAGCGGTGCCAGAGGAAAAGACAACAGCAAACAGAAGAAAAGCTTCGTAAAGAAGAGGGGCACAATCTGAAGCTGAGACACACTGGGCTCCCTCGGTTCTCTGCACAAAGCCACCACTGCTGTCCCCATCACAGCTGGCCGCCACTTCTTCCCAGTCCTTGGGTGGACAGATGGGCTGCAATATATTTGGGGTACTTCCACCCACACAGTGACAACAAGAACCACACCACTAAAGAAAGCTGCACAGAGGCGGTCAGGGGAAGCCACCTCTAGACACTCAGACAGCAAAGGATTCCACTTCAGTCCAAGTGTGGGATGGGAGGCTCCATTCACTGCTTCTAAATCAGCAAAAGCTCCGTAGCTGGCTCACCTGACGTTAGCTTGATTTTCAAGAAAGTCAGGACAGAAAGGGAAATCAGTTTCCTTTCAAAGACCAGGCACTCTCATCTTAGTTTAATATGAGTGAATGTAATTGAAACCACTTAAAAATAAAGAATATATGTACAGATACATACATACATATACACACATAAAGGAGCACAGGTGTAGAGAACAGAAACAGCTGTCTGATAAATCTGAACAGAACAGAAAGACAACTTTAACCCAATATGTGTTTCTTGTTACACGTTTCCATTGTGGACCTACTTTTCTCTCAAACTCTTACAATAAATTATACAGTAAGAGTTAAAGCTATTGTACTCAAAGCCCAACAGTAACTCATTCTCAACACCAGCTACAGAATCTGACCACATTGAGCAGTGGAATAATTCCGAGACAATGTCCCCCACACTTGGAAATGCAGCTTTCATTAAAGACAGGATTTACAAACGGCTATCTCGCTCTTCCAGGAGGCCACTCAAGGTGACCTATGAAAATGGTTCATTAACTCTCTTGACCCAGAAAACCCTACAAAATCAAGCAAATCAAGAGGTTCCAATCTTGGTGTTCACTTTAAGAACACACGTGAAACTGCCCAGGCCATCAAGGGTATGCATATCCGAAAACCCACCAAGTATCTGAAAGATGTCACTTTAAAGAGCAGTGTGTGCCATTCCGGTGTTAAACAGTGGAGTTGGTAGGTGTGCCCAGGCCAGACAGTGGGGCTGGACACAAGGTCAGTGGCCCAAAAAGAGTGCTGAATTTTTGCTGCACATGCTTAAAAATGCAGAGAGTAATGCTGAACTTAAGGGTTTAGTCTACACTCTCTGGTCACTGAGCACATCCAGGTGAACAAATCGCCCAAGATGCGCCACAGAACTTACAGAGCTCATGGTCACATTAACCCATCCATGAGCTCCCCCTGCCACATCGAGATGATCCTCACTGAAAAGGAACAAATTGTTTCTAAGCCTGAAGAGGAAGTTGCACAAAAGAAAAAGACATCCCAGAAGAAACTGAAGAAACAAAATCTTACGGCCCGAGAATAAATTGAGCATAAAATAAATGCGGGTAAAAGTTAAAAACAAACAAACAAAAAACCCTGCCATGTCTTCAATTAGAACTGTAATTTTACAGTCGTGATATAAGCAGCTTTGAGAAACCCACCCTCTGCTACCCCCAAATCAGTAGCTTTTCATCTTAGTGAAAACATCCTAAAATGATAAGGGAGCCTCAGTGAGGGATCACTGAAGTGAATCTGACTTCTTGCTTGGAGAGACCAACATGCAATAGAAGATGGAACGTCACATAATGTCTCACCTTGCACTGCCAAGCCAGCCAGCCGGATCACTTGTTCCAGCGTGCACCGTAGCCGTCCCTCGAGCACATCTTTTTTGACTTGCAGGTAGTACTGATACCTGTCATGGGGAGAGAGATACAACTTTAGAAATACACCCTGGAACACTTCTCGCAATAAAGGTATCTCCAGGGGGAAGTCCTCTGTGCTCAGCACGATGCACAGGTGACACCGGCAGAGGTCATCTCTATGCAGGATGGACAGTGACCTCTGTCTGTGTCTGTGATGCAGCAGGGGCTGCAGTCAGCTCATGGAAAGAGAGAGAACATTCTTCTCAAATCATTTGCTTGTGGGACAGCAGGACGAACTACTGACAAGGACTCGTTCTTCAGAACAGAGACCAACAATTTAAAGTCTCTTCCACATTTAGACTCCCAGAGCAACACTGAACAGTTCCAGCTTGTGATGACCAGTGGTAATGCTCAACTTGACAAAATCCAGACTCACCTGGGAGATGTACATGGGGGTTGATGATCTTGATCATACTAATTGGGGTACAAAGACCCACCCAAGGTGGGTGGTGCCATTCCCTAGGCAGAAGACCTCACACTGTGTAAGACTGTAGAAGGCCAGCTGAGTCCAGCACACACAGTCACTGCTCTCTTCTGACTAAGGCATACTGTTACCAGCTTCCTCAAGCTCCTGCTGCCTCGGTTTCCCCACCATGATGGACTGTGACTAAACTATGAGTTGAAACAAACCCTTCCTCCATTAAGTTGCTTATGTTAGAGTATTTTACCATAGCAACAAGAAACAAAATTAAGACACTGCTCTTGAATAAATTCCAGACATACACTATCTTTTAAATACAGAATTTTAGGTCTGAAGAAATGATTCAAAAGTTAGGAGCATTTGCTGCTCTTGAAGAGGACCCGAGTTCAGTTCCCAGCACATTTACCAGGTAGCTGGCTCATAACAATCTGTAACTACAGTTCCAAGAGATGTGACACCTTCTTCTGGCTTCGTTAAATACCTGCAAACATGTGGCCTTCACTCACACAGACATGCACATAAATAAAAATAATAAATATAAATCTTTTTAAAAGTTATAAAAGCGAAAGTATGGTAGAGCAGACCACAAAGGGGTCAAATACTCTGGAATTCTGTCAAAGCCTTCTCAGGGCCCGGCTTCACCTCACACGTCTGTGACATAGAAAAAAGCAGTTGATTTCTTCCAACCTGGAGTACGTTTCCCAACCAGCGAAGTATGGACAGACGGAATACGCCCCCACAGACATCAAGCCTAAGAGCAGATGGTAAAGCAGTGCACTGTTCCCGTCAACAAACCACACTCTTAGAAGGACCCAGCTGATCAGGAATCTCCCTCCCGTTGTCATCTGCTTCCGAGACTCCACTTCCCCAACCATTCCCTTACAGTCCCCTCTCCAACCAGACTATACTGGCACTGCTGTCTGTGGACACTGGCAGCCCTATTGCTCCTGGTAACCATTACTCTAGATTCTAAGTTAACTTTGACATCTCATACCAGGGAACCCAAAGATTACCCAAAGCCCAGTGCCCCTAGAGACAAGCAAGGTAGGAGCGAATTACGGCCGAATCCACCTGCAGTATCACAGATGTCCTGACACATTGGTCTAGGCACTAGTGAGGGAAAGACTTGGGCTCTCGGCCCTCTCCAGCCCAGCCCTCCTGGGTCTATCCAGCAGGGTAAAGACAACCAGGTTAGTCTTTGGAGGGAAAAACCAAGACTTAGACCTAAAGAACAAACAATGGGAGCTATTTTTAAATCCTTTCCAATAAAACTCAACATGCGATAGGAAATCAACCTTTGTTTCCTACTCCTATCCAATCTTTCACCTGGTAAATTCATAATTTTACAGGTTTCATTATTCAATGAAGAATTTTGTCTCCTGCCCATATGATCAATGAATGGTCTCCACTGAGTTTTGGAGATGAGCTCCTGATATGTGCAGAAAGCCTTTTCGCCCACCTGTCCAAGCTGCGGCCACGCTCCACCCTGAGCTCAGTGAACACTGCTCAGTCCTTAACTTGGCACCATCTCCACAGAGTCCTGATTCCTCTCATCACCCAGGTCCCAGCACACAGGAAAGGAGTTAAACATAGGAACCTGTTGTCAAACCCTTTTGCTGGTAATGAAAAGCCAGTCCATCATTCTGAAGGTTCTCAAACTAACAGGGAGGGTACCAAAACCCAAGACACGTGTACACGTGTGTGTGTGTGTGTGTGTGTGTGTGTGTGTGTGGTGTGTGTGACAGACTGACAGAGACATTCACATACACAGAGACAGAAAGAAACAGCAGAGAGAGAGGAGGGAGACAGGCTTTCTTTCTTTCTTTTTTTTTTTTTTTTTTTTTTTTTTTTTTTTGTCTTTTTGAGACAGGGTCTCCCTACAGCCCCAGCTGGAACTCACTATGTAGACCAGGCTGGCCTCAGACTCACAGAGATCCCCCTGCCCCTGCTTCCTAAGGGCTGGAATTAAAGGCATGTATCACCACACCCAGCAAGAGAGACTTTCAGGAAAGTCATGACCTGTCCCTTCGTTCTTCATGGAGAGAATTCAAGCAAATAAAAATGTTGAAGCAGAAGTTTTATGTGAATTTTAAGAGTCTTTACAAGAGTAAATAAAATATCTAGCACTAAGCATCCCGAACGGTCACAGTAAAGCTTGCTTCACCGTCACACCTTCTACCTTCCTGTTCAGTCAGGTCCCCAATTTGTATATTTTCCAATGTTTCTCCCAGAGTGAATTAAAGAGTGATCCTGCAGAGTCCTGTGGTCCATGTGCCTGTCCATGTATGTCCCTCCTGAGAGTAAGACTGCCCAGGCTACAGTCACAGACCCCGGGTTCCTCAGTTCCCCTCTGCACACCAGGAACTCCAATGAAATATTTTGCACTGTCCACTTGGTTTGGGATGAGCATTCATCCTTCTCAATCACATGCAAAGCCTTTATAGCCTTTTCTTAAAAAAATAAAATATTCATATTTAAAAGCTAACACTAGGGGCAGGAGAGATGGTTCAGTGGTTAAGAGCACTGGCTGTTCTTGCAGAGGACCTGGGTTCAGTTCCCAGCACTCACATGACAGCTAACAACCATCAGAAACTCCAATTTCAGCAGATCTGATGCCCTCTTCTAGTCTCCAAGGGCACTGTACACACATGGTACACTTATATACATGCCAGAAAAACACTCGTACACATAAAATAAAAAATAAACAAAAAACAAAAACTAGCACTAGATGTGGTTCCAGTGCTCAAGAGGCCGGGACAGGAGAATCACAGATTCAAAGTCAGCCTGGCTATAAAGTGAGATCCAGTCTCAAAACAAAACAACACAACAGCTTATTAAGGACACAGGATTGGTCTGACGAGGAAGGGAGAACATCAGCTCTGGGAGGCTGTTCTCAAGCCACAGAGCATACTGCGAGACCCTCCTGTGTGCTACACCCGCCCTTTGAGGTTTTGTGCTCTGTGTCCCCTGACATCTTACTGCTTCCCTGGGCCAGTTTTTGAGGGAGCAGATCCTCACTCTCTCCGGGTAACCTTCTCTTCAAGAGACTCTGAGAAGTGCTGGGAGTCTTTTGTGGATGAGCTTTCATCTTTGTAACCCCCGGTCAGTTCTCAGACAGGCGAAACCGAGACAGTAAGAGGGTCCTTAAGTTATCAAAACCTCTTTTAAGTGCCAAGAGCTCATTGTGAAAGCAGATACATCTTTGAAGACGAGCCACTTCGAGTCTGAAGATCCTACTCTCAAAACTCAAAGAACAAGAACAGAGTGAGAAGTGATGGCTTCGTCCTGGTGCCAGAGGCCCCGCTGCATCTCTCGCCACTGGTGTTAAAGGACATCAAAAACAAACAACAAAGAACCCGAAAGCACACTCTCAGGACAGAGGTGTCTTCAAGCTAATTAAGATAAGCTACAGTGAGATTCTCAAGACCAACCAACCCAGAAAACAAAACAAACCACAGACAATGAGGCTGATCTTCATGGCCGAATCCCTCCTGTGTGGTATTCATTTCCCCCTATCTGGGACGGTTTCCACCTATTCCCTGCCTCTCAAGTCACAGGGACAAATGGTATTAACTTATGGAGAACTTCCTGGAAACACATGCAAAGCATGTTGTCATCCCGGGGAGAACTGTGCCTTACAGGGACACACACACGTGGCCCCTGCCACCTTGTCTTCTTCCCTGTGCTATCTGATGGCTCGGTGTCTGAAAACCTAGGAGGAGACATCAGGATGTTTTTGCCTCATCTGCCGGAGCGTGAGCCTTTTTGCATGCCACCCTGGAAGCGAGAATGATCAGCATGTTCTTTTGGGATGGCACAAGCACCAAGGAACCCACCAGTCTTGCAAAACAAGACTTTTTCTTAGCCCGATGCATTTAATGTTCATCTATGATATATGTCAAGTTGCTGTTTTGGGGACAGGGTCTCACGTAGCCTAGGATGGCTTCAAACTTCCTATGTAGCAAAGGATAACCTTGAACTCCTGATCCTCCTGTCTCTATATCCTGAAAGCTGGAGTTGAAGAAATGAGCCATCACACCCAGTTTATGTCATGCTAGGAATCAAACCCAGGGTTTCGTGCACGCTAGGCAAAGACTCCACCACTGAGCTCCACCTCCAGCCCACATATATGGCAAGTCCTATTACAGATCATTCTTTGCCAGGAAACAGTAACTCCATCCTGACAGCAAGGAGCACTGGAACGTTCCTCACAACACAGGCTGGTATAGGCTTCTGTAAGATACAGAAGTGTAGGGCTGAATGCTGGAACTGTGAGACTGTGCAGACTTGTAAGGGCCTCTGAGCAGCCATAATGATGTGTGCTTTCCCCACAGGAGACCGTGGCTGCCACTACAGGAAGGGTGCAGAAACAAGAGTGGAATTTGAACTACTCTGGAAATTATTTGGTTGTTAATAATTCCACAGAAAGCATATTTGTAAAATATTTTTTAAGTGGTATCCTGTAGGAAGACTGGGTTAGAGAACAGGAGCTGGAATTCTATTTTTAGAATGCTTGGGTTCCGCTCAATTTTGATTAGAGTCGATTGTAACTGCACTAAAGTAAAAATGTGGGTTGTATTTTGGAAACGTGCAATTTCATGGAAGTACACGCCACCCTTCAGGGCTGTGGGCGGAGGGAAAAAGTCCAACCACCCAATCTTCATGCCAGGAAAGAAGAACGTGCCAAGTTTCCAGAGAGGTCCTCTTGGAAAACCTCAGCCTACAAGGAAAACTTTAAAACAGTCTCCATATTCAAAGACCTTGAAATAGCCCATCTCGTTGCTGAGAACCAGGGATTGACTTTACATTAGGAGTCCGCTGTCCCTCTAAGAATAGGGTTATAATCCTGCCTATTGATAGAGGCAAAATTTCTCTTTTCAATTTATTTTGTTTTGATGTTTATCTAAAGTGAAGATTCCTTTATTGAGCAGATACAAGTTCTCTCCATGAAGCAGAAAAGGGTTCCGTCAGTCACTGTTACTGAACGTTATAAGTAGAGTCTGAAAGTTACTATGCACTTGGCTCTGGAAGGCTCATCCATCTGGAATGTTCCTATCCCATGGCAAGAAAAGAAATGACTTTTCCAAGTTCCTTCCTCTAAGATTCTGAAATAAAGGTTTGTGTTTATTTTTAAATGTCGTACTTGGTAAAATCAATAGGGCATTCAGTATTTCTAACAGAAATAGCTAAGAACTCTCTCAAAACTACACCCCGGAATGCTCTATCGTCTACATTTAGAGATGTGTGGCTGGGATCCCTCATCTCCGCTGTAAATTCACGTGTAGGGAATCGGAGCATTTTTGTGTCTGATTTATACTCGCGGATCTGTTTCTTGTAGTTGAGAAATGCCTAGCGGTATCCAACAAAGCAGGGCCTATCTTAAAACAGAACCACAAGAAGGGCACCAGGGACAGGAAGGCTGAGGACACGTAGCTTTGAGAATGATTCCCACCCCTCCCTCAAGACAATCCTTCACTCCAAGTCCAAGTCAGCAGAGAATCCCCAAGCAGGGAGGAGCCAGTCACAATATAATTCAGACCTGAATTTGTTCCTTCGGCTGCCCCAGGACACAGGGAGAGTCAGCATAAACCACAGGATTGACCGTCGGATGGGTGCAAATGCTTGCTCAGAGAGAGGAGGCCCTCCACAGACTTCATTTCCTGATAACAGCCAAATGGGAATACAAGTGGCTGCCTCCCTCTACCAGACACTGTCCGAGTCCATGCTGGTTCCTGTGCCCCTGTGTCCTGAGACCTGCAATGCCCAGGGAGGGACTACTATCCCTGTGCCCTAGACAAAGATGTTACACTGAACAGCCTCAGCCTTACGTAGACAGGCCTCTGTGAACGCCACAGAGATTTGGGGGTTGTGCACTGATGCGTATAGTTGAGGCTAAGCAAGTTAGCGAAGGAAGATGTTAACTTTCAAGCCCAGCCCTTTTCTGTGGGCAGAAATTCAAGTAGGGCATGGTGACGTGCACCTTTAATCCCTGCACTCCGGAGGCAGAGGCAGGTAGATGTCTATGAGTTCAAGGCCAGCCTGGTCTACACAATGAGTTCCAGGACAGCTGGGGCTATAGGGAGACCCTGTCTCAAAAAGAAAAGAAAAGAAAGAAATTCTTCAGAATGTCTTATCCAAGGTGACACTGACTTTTTTTTGGTCTTTTTGAGACAGGGTCTCCCTGTAGCCCCAGCTGTCCTGAAACTCACTACGCAGATCAGGCTGGCCTTGAACTCACAGAGATCTGCCTGCCTCTGCCTCCCGAGTGCTGGGTTTAAAGGCGTGTGCCACCACGCCCGGCGACACTGACTTTTTTAAAGATTTATTTTTATTATTTTTAATAATGTATATGCATGTGTGGGCGTGCAAGCACGTGTGCATGGGTATGTGCACATGGGTGCTGGTGTCCTAGGAAGCCACAGGCATCAGATCTCTCTGGAGCTAGAGTTACAGGCAGTCATGAGCTATCCAACATGGGTGATGGGAGCCAAACTCAGGTCCTCTAACAGAGCAGCAAGTGCTCTTAGCCCCTGAGCCAGCTGTCTAGCCCCAGGGACACTGCTCCTTAAAGGCCAAGGCAGACAGCAGCCAAGCAGGGCCGGCCAAAAACATAAGGGCTGAATCGGATTCCCGGCACTCAAGGCAAGCCCTGCGTTTCACTGAAATCCCAGAATAAAAACAAAAATAAAAGCTCCGGTACTTGGGCATTTGTGACCCCATAATTCTGGTAAGTCGGGCCCTTCCCCACATCTGCCTGTATCTCCACAGATGCTGAAATGGGAAGCTAGTCTACAAATCCGCCCCAGGCATGCTTCGCCCCAGGCCTAGCCTTTTGCTGGCAGCAGCCTGTGGGATATTCCTCTCCTCCCACAGAGGTGGGAAGTTGGAAGACCAAGACCAAGCTCTGCGATCTAACCACATGTTCTCAACGTTGTAAGAAGCACAGAGGGAGACATGTAAACTCTCCGACATGTGACTCACTCTACCCCTACTGTGCAAGGAGGTCTAGAAAAGAGAATGTTCTTCAATCACTAAAGACAGGGGAGCTGAGGTGCTCTTATGCTTCCAGCCAGCACCCCAGTGCCAAGATGCGCTCCGATCCGCCCTTCCCCTTCACAGCCAAACTTCAATGCAACAATTCATCTCTCCTCATCTGCAGGGTGAAAATCTATATAAAGGGCATCTTGACATTCAGCCGTTGAAGCCTGCATAGAACTGTAGAGGAGGCAGGACGGAAGGAAAAGGTTGTTACTGTCATGATTATTAAGAGCAAGGCAAGACTTAAAAATGCCCTTTCCTGCCTAGAAACCTTTGTTCACAACTAGTAGTATCAGAAGGCTCTTCCTGGAATATACTGGAATCTTCTTCTTCCATGACAGTTCAGAATATACCAAAGCCAGAGCACTGATTCCTTATATGCTGGGCAAATAAGAACAGGGCAAAAGTTTCTCTCCTGGAAAAGAAAAAAAAGGTTGGAGCAGTTCAGTTCTCCTGGAATCTGGAGAGAAAGGGAGAAAGCGAAGGAGGGTCGTTTGAAATCTTGGACTAACAGGGCTGGACAGCGGCAGGGAGAAATAGCTCATTCCATGCATTCTGAAAGGTATCCCAGGCTGTAAGTAGGGGTAATGGGCAGTGTGGCCCACATTGGCTCTGTCCTCCAGATCCAGACAAACAGTGCCCAGGAAGGCATACAACCAGACAAACCTGACCTCCTCCTCCCCTGCCCCGAAGTCCTGAAAACCCTGGGAAGAATTTCAATATGAGACCTTGACACACATAATAATGTGTTTGGTTCCTGATCCGTGCACTATCTAAAAACTTTTCTATGTAATGAATGACCGTTGGCAGTCATTGAAACTACCAACAGCAGGGCAAAGCTGACCTCCAACACTGTGCAAAAGGAAAAACCCCAAAGAAAGAAACAGGAAAAAAAGGGGCTGAGGCAGAAAATGACGACGACCACCTTAAAAGGGAGAGTCTGTCTTCTGCCCTTCTTCACAACACAAGCTAATACATGTATGTGTACATGTGAAAGCAAAAATACGTGCATGTTCCCAAACACACACTGGCAGAGTTCCCTGGCAAGACTTCAATCCCACAACTTTTTAATGGTGCCTGATCAATAAAATACTTCTTCTGCCAGATACCTAACTTCCTAGGACTTCTTAAGTCTCTGTGACTCAAAGGCTTGTAATTCTTTCCTAAAAAGGATGACGGTTGTTTAAATGCACAAAATACACACAGGCCTTTAAGCACTAGAGAAAAACAAATGAAGCCCAATGACAGCAAATGTCGCAAAAGTAAAAGACATGCCTCGACCTGACCCATGCTTTCTGCTCTTGAACTCTCGAGTTAATTATAACAAATTACAGGACTGCAAGTACAGTTTAGAAGGACAATAAATTCCCTAATAATAGCCTATAATTGAACCAGGGGTTCTGTTTAAAAAAGAAAACTCATTTTTAGTAACACATCATAGAGATGAACTGCCCTGGCAATCCTCCTCTGCCCAACCTATCTCACTGAGTACGGAGTCCTCCCTGCTGTGGCTGATATGAGACAAACAGGAATCATGACACCAGAAGCCTAAAAAAATATTGTGTAAAGTGCTAATGGCAAAATAAAATCTGAGTGTCTTTAATCTATCTTAAAATCTTCCATGACTTGGAAAAGTCTTACAGTCTCTCAAAAAGTTAAACAGAAATAGCTCATGAGCCTTCAATTACACCTCCAAGGTATGTTAAAGAAAATTAAGGATTTGTATTCATACAAAAGCTTGTATATGAGGGGCAGGCAAGATGGTTCAGTGGGTAAAGGTGCTTGCTGCCAAGTCTGATGACCTGAGTTTGATCCCTGGGACCCACAAGGTGGATGGTGAGAACCAACTTCTGTAAACTGTTTTCTGACCTCCACCCACACACCATGGCATGCACACACCTCCCCGCTCAACACACATTGAAAAAATTGTAATAAAATTTTTAAAATTTTTATTTTTATGTGTATGAGTATTTTGCCTGCATGTAAGTGCACCACATGTGTGCAATGCCCATGGAGGCCAGAAGAAGGTATCAGATCCCCTGGAACTGGAGTTAGGGATGGTTGTTAGCCACGTGGGTGCTGGGAACCAAACCGGGGTCTTCTATAAGAGCAGCCACTGCTCTTAAATCTTGTACATGAATAACATTACTAAGTCACCAAAAGAGAAAACACCCCCAATGTCCATCAACTGACAAGCAGATAAACAAAATGTGCTCTATCCACACCATGGGATATTAGATAACCCCAGAAAGAGATGGAGCATGCATGTGATACCATCATTTGGGAAGCTGAGACAGGAAAATCATGCGTTCAGGGCCAGCCTGGGCTACCAATGAGACCCTGTCTCTTAAAAAGAAAAAGTGTGAAGCACTGATTTATGCTGCAGCATGGATGAACTTGGGAACACCACACTAAGTAAAGATGCCAGGCACAAAGCAAACTCTGTGATTCTGCGGACAGGAAACACCCAGAGGCGGTAAACCATAGCAGCGGAAAGACACCAGAACCTGGGGAAGAGGGGAACGAAAAACGGCTGCTGCTGTTCTGAAAGCAAATTGCAGAGGTGGTTGCCAGCTCTGTGAGCACACCAAAAAGAACACTGAACTGCATGTTTTAAATAGCTAACACGGCAAATTTTATCTCAAAAGGGGGGACACTATACCCTGGAATCCTAGTAAGGGATAAGTCTAAGGGACAAAAAAAGCACAGCAGCTCTTGGTGATGTCAGAACTCCAGCATGCTCCACGCATACCTAGGCTTTGGATGCAGCTCCTGGCCATCCTTCCACGTCTCTTCCTCCATTGGACCATCCTCATCTGGCCTCCTACACCTGAATCACCAGCTACCCTCCAGGCTCCAAACCCTTCTACAAGTCAGTGAAGGCCTTCGCAGTCCCAGAGTCCTTCCAGGCTCCTATACAACCTCCTCAGGCACCACTCCAGCATCTGTGTCCAGCCAGTGCCTCTGAGTGAATGAAACCCTCACAGAGAGACACAGAATGGGGGGAGAGAGGGAAATGAACAGCTTCCCCCTAAGCCTGTTAGATATTATGTCTAGGACATGCAAGAGGGTTTCAGAACTGGCTTCGTGTAGTGTACACCTGGAGTCCTGGTGCTCAGGAGTCTGGGGCAGAAGGATCGCTTGAGAATAGGAGTTCAAGACAAATGAGGGAACACAGGGAGGCTGTTCAAATACAGTTCTAGGCCGGCAAGATGGCTCAGCCTGTGAAAGTTCTCACTCTGTAAGCCTGACAATCCCAATTTGACCCCCAAGAGCCACATAAAAAGCCAGATGTGTTGGTATGCCTCTGTAATGCCAGCACTCTATGGTGAAATGGCAGGCAGAGACAGGACACTTACCTGAACATTTGTGGGCCAGCTGGCCTGGCACACACAACATGACAGAAATAAAAGACACCGTGCCTTAAGAAGATGGACAGCGAGAGCCAGTTCCCCAAAAGCTGCCTTCTGACCTTCATGGGCGCATAGACATCTCACATACAAGTACACATCTTTTTAATTAAAAAATAAGTTTCATAAGCATACTCCATTGCACATTAAATACAAAGGCTTAAGGAAACTTCAGTCAAGCCAGCAAGATGGTTCAGCAGGTAAAGTAGCTGATCATCAAGCCTGATGACCTAAGTTCAATCACTAGGACCCACATTGTGGAAGGAAAGAATCGACTCTGGAAAACTGTCCTCTGACCGCCTCATTGTGCACTCACATACATAAAGAAATAAATAGGTGTTTACGGAGGAGGAGGAGGGGGGGGAGGGACA
The DNA here is from genome assembly GCF_000622305.1 of Nannospalax galili. Taxonomy (NCBI): domain Eukaryota; kingdom Metazoa; phylum Chordata; class Mammalia; order Rodentia; family Spalacidae; genus Nannospalax; species Nannospalax galili. Next base: position 6,583,179 of record NW_008360311.1, read on the forward strand.
GAGACAGAGACAGAGACAGAGACAGACAGAGAGACAGAGACAGACAGAGAGACAGAGAGAGAGACAGGGTGAGGAAGAAGGAGGGAGAGGAGGAAGGGAGGAGGGGGGAGGAGAGGAGGGGAAGGAGGAGGGAGAGGAGGGGAGGAGGAGCGGGAGGAGGGAGAGAACTGGGAGGAGGAGAAGGAAAGGAAGGGAGAGAAGACTTCCATCCTTTATGCTAAGGGAAGAAACACTCCTGTACTGTGGACTGAATTTGAGCTGCCTACCAGAGGAGGTATTCAGAGGCTGAGTATCAGGGACCAGAAGTCTCACAGGATTCATGGAGGCAGGAGATATAAATCAAGGTCCTGGGCAGCATGCTCATTAGCCAGCCCAAGCCACACCTCCAAATTGCAGCACACAGCAGGAAGCCTTCATCCTTCTTAGGCTAGTAAAAAAAAAAATGTTTCTTGACTCATCCAGTCAAAATTCACACCTGCCTGCCCTGAAAACCACGTGTCCATAGCCCTACCTGCCTTGCACTGTGGGAAAGGGAGCTTAAGTTACCCCTGGGAGCAGATGAGTCAACTGACCAAAGAGCTGTCTGTCTGGTAAAGAGCCAGTTCATGGCAAGAAGTCAGCAGAGAGTCTGAGAATGTGGTGAGCTGGGAGTTGGGGAAATAGTGGAACCCTTAGCAAACACCTGGCCTAAAGGAGAACAGACGGGAAAAATCAACAGAAAGGAGGCAGGAAGCTGGTCTCTGAACAAGCCTCAGCTCTTCCTTCGAGTCTTTAATTAAAGGTAGCATCTAGTCTTTCCCAAGTGCGTAGCTGCCAAAGGGGTCTGCTTCCTGTCAATAAAGTCATGTACCAGAAACGAGGAGGAAATACTGACTACAGGCTTAATAGATGTTTGACAGAGGAATGAGGCAACAGAATTCATTAACTATACGTCCCCTAGAGACTATGATAGAAGGGGAAAAAAACCCACAAATTTTCCAATTCGTTCTAAGCCACTGTGGCTAGATCCTTGATGAGTGACCTTCAAACTGGGATGGAGGTGACAGAGACCACTGAGGGCCGGGTTTCTACCTCTTCCCCACATTTCTGCAGGAAAAGCCCAGGAATTGGGCCTTCCTCAGCTCTTCTAATGGACCATGCCGGGCTGCCAACCCTCACACATTTGCTGCAGAGGAAACTAAGCTTTGATAGTGGCCAAAAGGCAAGTGACAAGCCAGACCAGGGGCCCCCTGCCAGCTACGGGGACCTCGGCCTAAGCCTGATGGCCATCTTTCTATTCAAAATGATGGGTAGCGAGTCCTTCCTGTGCCCCCAGCTGTCTTCAGTCAGCCACATCTTGGGATTTGGATGCCTCAGGACTCTACATAAGCAGCGTCAGCTCTGTCCTCTCACGGGAGTCAGGAGCCAGTCAGGCCTACTTTAAACTCTGGTCTGCTCCTGTGTTTCCTCACCAATCTCTGCTGACTGGGCTTTCGGCCGCAGGCTCTCCTAGTTACTGGATGCCTGTTTCCTCATGTTTGTTTTCTAGACATTAACAAGGCCATATTAAAATGATATTTGAAGCTGAGGCTGGTGACTCATACCTGTAATCCTAGCACTTAGGAGGCTGGACAGGAGGACTGCCACAAGTTCAAGACCAGCCCAGGCTACACGATGCATTCCAAGTCTGTCCCTGCTACAGAGTGAAACAAAAACAAAGACTTGTGTGTGTGACAGGAATGGCAGGTCCAGACTCAGCACCTCCCTAAAATGGCACTTCAACATCTGTGTATCTCTAGTGCTAACAAGCCATCCCTGTTTATTCTATACTGTACTCAGACTCAGTAGATGACTTTAGATTCGGCTGTCATACAAAAAGCATCATGATCATGGACTGACTCAGGGATAACTGTCAGTCACCCACATAACTGACACAAAGCAATACTAGACTTAGTAGAAATACAAGAAACCCACAGCACCAACTCCAGGCATTACACAACATAAAACCTCCCCGCAGCCATGAAAACCAGAATTACCCCGTCACTCTGTTACCAGCGTACCCTGGAGCTCTAATACAGTCGCTCAACCTTTGTTTGATTGCGTGCGTCCATTCTCACCTCCTATTCTCTAAGATAGCTTAACCATCTTGCTGTTTCTCTTCAAAAATCTAGCAATTGTAGGTCTCAACATTTATATGAGACCAAGGTATTATTACAGCCACATACAATGTGGGTTTTTAAAAATATTATTTTTATTTTATGTGTATGTGTGTATTGCCTGCGTGTAGGTAAGTGCACCCGTGTCATGCAATGCCCATGGAGGACAGAAGAGGCTGTCGGATCCCCCTGGAATTGGAGTTACCGACAGCTGTTAGCTGCCATGTGGGTGCTGGGACTCGAACTTGGGTCTTCTGCAAGAACAGTGTTCTTAACCATTGAGCCATCTCTCCAGCCCCATAATGTGGTTTTCTTGTAAAAGGCAGTCAGCTATAAACCCGTGCAAAGAGACTTTACCATGCCCCTAGAGCACAGTGAAGGAAATCATGAAAATACTCCTCTTGAGGAGTTTGGGAAGACTTGAATTCTCCACAGTCAGGATTTCAGTCCGTGAGTGAAACTGGATGAAATTGTCATTAAGGACAGTACACTACACTACAGGGCAGTTTTCCCCTTCCTGTGTAGACTTCATGTCATCTCAGACCCACAGCAACCTTTCAAGACAGACCCTAAGGTTCTCATTTACACACGAGGTGGCCGAGGAGACCTGTCAGGTCGTCAGAGCGTTGCTGTGCTCCAATGCTGTGATGCACAGTAAACAGGGCAGCTGCGGCTTCTATCACCTGGGAGCAAAACACCCAACAGGAAAAGGAAGAAACATTTTTTCATATAAAACATTTTTTCATATGAAATGTTTCTTCCCTCTCATTCCCAAACCCTTTGCTCCCAATCTCTGTGAAAGGATATGATTTGACAAAATGAATTCATGCTTCTGTTCTCCATGATGCGAATTCTCATATGGAAAATAGTTCAGTGGGGGGGAGCTGTCAGCAGCGCACGGCTGCAGAGAGCGGCAGCGGGACATGGCTGTGGTTAGGGTCTCCATGTCGGTACATTGCCCACACTCATGCACATACGGCCAACACTAAGTGGACAGCAAAGAAGGCAGAAGGAGGTCGGGAGGGTGACAGGCTGAGGGCACCAGACAGAGTCAGAGGACGTAACAGTGGGTGGGTAAGACCAAAATGCATCGTATGAATGCATGAAAACTTCAAACATTATTAAAAATACTTTTGTAACCCAAGGTCCTACAAAATCTCTAGACAGCCCAAATCAAGGCCTTTCCCACTTGATCCCCATTATGAAACTGTCATACTTCAAAAACAACATCTAATTATGATAACAACACTAAAAATGGTCTTTGCAGAATTTGATCAAAGACATCATTATACAGATTAGGGAACCTTGTATATTCAGTTACTTGTCTACGCATTTTCTCTTGTTCAGACTGTACTGTTTGTGTGAAAACTCAGCTGCGGACACTACCACCCTAAGCCTGCCCTGTCCACTCTCTACACAGAACTGATGACAAATCTCTCCACTTTCTCATCCTACCTCCCTCTGTGTAACTCTCATCAACTCTTACGCAGGTGGGAGGCTGAGGGGGAGACAATCTCACTTCCTAGTGAGATCCCTGGTTGCAGGTTTAGGTCTAAAGACTGATAGAAAGTCTACACAATTAAGAACAAACATTTCAGCAGCCTCCTGTACAGTTAGTCCTATACACACATATATAAACACCGTCCACATATAATTTCTCTGGAGATCTAGAATAAGTACATGAAAACAAACCATTTTGAGGGAATTGAACATATTTTTAGAGAAGTACAACTCAGTATCTGCGTTTAACTTTTCAGATGGACGATCCATATCTTACACAATTCCCAACCTGAGCCTCAGAAAGACAGCAAGGAGAGCAGGCAGATGGCTCAGTGGGTAAAGTGGTTGCTGTGTGAATATGAGGAAGAGAGTTCAGATTCCCAGCACCCACATGAAGCCAGGCACAGCAGTGTGTGTCTGTAATCCCACTGCTCCTACACTGGTGATGGGGGGATCCCTGAAAGCCAGGTAGCCTGGTGAACGCAGGAGCAAACAGGGGACCCCTGTCTCAAACAAGGTGAAAGTCGAGAATGCACACCAAAGGTCATCTTCTGACCTCCACACACAGCTGTGGCACATGTACACCTGTGCTCCACACAAGGCCATGTCCCCCTCACACACACACACACACACACACACACACACGCACAAGACGACAAGGAATATTCATAACCTACTATAAAACCTTTAAAAAGTGACTTCAAGAGGACAGTGGCTTTTCTATTTTTGGTCGCTACTGTACCCCAGTAACCACAAGATTCTTGCATACAACGGATCCCCAGTAAATACTTATTGAAAACACATGAGTGACTGAAAACTCCAGTTAACTGGTACCATGTACAAAAACAGGCTGTCTAGGCCATCTAAAATAATAATTCTTTAAAATTAAAAAATTAAATGTTTTATTGTGGTAGTTATTCTATAAGGAAAAATCTATATTATTTAGTAATAATTCTTATGAATTACTGAAGGCAATTTTTTAAACATAAGGCCTTAAGATGAAAACAAATGCGAAATGGGTTTTAGAATGAAAAATCCTGAGAACTCTAGATCCCAAAGCACATATATATTATACATATAATATATATGTTGTTGTTGTTTTGAGACAGGGTCTCACTACATAACACCAGCTGGTCTGGAACTCACTATGTAGACCATCCCAGGCTGCCTTCGATCTCACAGCAATCTGCCTGCCTCTGACTCCCGAGTGCTGTGATTAAATACATGCAACACACTCAGCTGCATATATTTTTCCCTAATGGCCTCACCAACTTAAAAGGCTAAATTGCACAACTTGGCTTCAAGATATGGCTTTCTTACCAGGAACCCTTGACACAATAGTAACAGGAAATTCTTGAACCTGAAAACATTTTTTTCTTGAGTAAAATCACTTACATGTAAAGACGTTATTGTTTCTTTAGGGCAGAAATCATTTTAATTCTACTCTGGAAAAGGGGATTTAACAAACTAGTAAATAACAGAAAGGTTGGTTTCTCCAAGGCCTTAGGACAAACTCCACCGAGACCAAAAACAATGCCAGAGTGGCCGTCCTCGCTCTTCTGTTCCCGATTTTCTGATTGAATCCCCAGTGATTCAACACAATTTCAATAAGGTGGGGAGGGGAGGAGAATAAAGCCATGGTCTCCACTTTACAGATGCAGAAGCTGGCTCAGAGAAGGTAGTCTATGCAGTTATACAAGGGGTGCAGTCAAAACATAAACCCAGAGCGCTCTCTGCTCCTTTGCTGCTCCCACCACCCTCTAGACCTCACAAGGCTACTTCCTGTCATCTTGTATAACTTCCTGTTACAGGTCCTTTCCCTCTTTGTGCCTTCTCCCGTCATCCATCAGTGAACTTCTGCTACTGAAAGAACTCCCTTGTCCTTTAGGTGGGAGGGACAAAATAGATTTGCAGACCCTGGTCCAGTCTATGATCCTATTGTCCTGCCTGACAGTGTGTGTGTGTGTCTGTCTGTCTGTCTGTCTTTGTGTGTATCTGTGTGTATGTCTGTGTGTGTGCATGTTCCTGTATGTATGGGCAAATGTAAGTATGCACATGTACATGAGACCAGGAGGCCAACCTGGGTACCCTTCCTCAGTTGTTCATCTTTGACACAGGGGCCTCTCATTGTCCCCTCAGTGTGGACAGCCTGGCTGGCCAGCAAGCCCTGGGATTCATCTTCCTGTCCTCCTTCCCCAGTGCTGGGAATGTGTGTGCCACCGCGCCCAGACTGTTTCCGTGGGTGCTGGGAGCAAGCTCACTCATGTCCTCATGCTTACACAGTATGCGCTTTACCTACTGAGCTATCTTCCCAGGCCCCGTCCAATAGTTTTAATTCACTTATCAAAAGCCAATGGCATCTTCTACTTATTTACTTATCTGTTTATTAATTCATTTATAGGCAGGGTCTCACTATGTGTGTATGTGTATGCGTGTGTATATACGTGTGTGCATGTCTATTGTCTGTCTTTTGTTGTTTTCACTTAGCTTGAGCTTGTGGTTGGAAACTGGAATTGAGAATTCCATAAGCCAGTCTAGGAAACAGTGTTTTCCTTAAAGAAACTAATCACATGGGGGAGAGATGGTTCCGCTGTTAAGAGTTTGTTGTGTGCTGGGCCAGGCCGTGCCCTGCTCTAAGCTACTTCCCTACTCTAAGTTGTGTGAAACAGTGTCTTTAGGTCATGCCGTGCCCTGGGTGCTTCTACTTCACAAAGCTTCTCCATTCTAAGTGCAAATGCAGACGCAGGGTGATGCTGCATCTTGTTTGAGCCACAGGCCCCATCGTGTGTCCAGCACCACCTTTGCAGCACCGATGAGTAAGGTACCATGGACAAACAGGGAAGTAGACTGGGAGCACGCGGGCCTATCAAAACCATCTCGGAAACACCAGCCCCAAGATCATATGGAACACACATCTCTACATGGACTCCATGACAACTAACGCTGCACTGGAGATGGTGCCGCTGGGCCCGTCTTCCCACTGTTGATGCATGCATCGAGGGACCCAAGGCAAGAACCCCCAACTGTCCTCAGGGCTTCTGCTCAGCATGACCCACTGCCCGGTTGGTCCTCTCGCAGGTCCTCTGTCCTCTGGATCTGCACCTAGATGTGATGGTCCTAGGCCTCTGTGGCTTGTGACCCTCTGCATGCTTCCAGAGCTTTCCTTCTGGGCTCTGAGCAGCTAACGACCTGCAGTGACCCTCTCTGTGTGAGCATCAGCTCTCTGTGTTAGTCTCCAATAAGGAAGGACCCTCTGAACTCTGAAATAGATGGATGTTTTATTATACATCCACATTTCTGTGTGCAACAGAATGTGTTATCTCAAATAAGACTGTAATAAGAGCCAGTGACTACCAACAGCCCCCAGAAAGGGAAGTCAGGATTCCTAGGTAAACTGTAGCCAATGGAGTGGATGTAGCTTGTGATCCTTAGTCAGTGCATTCTGACACTGCGGAGAGATGTAAACATGCCCATTTGTATTTCTTCTTGTGTGTGTGTGTGTGTGTGTGTGTGTGTGTCTGTGTGTGTCTGTGTGTGTCTGTGTGTGATGGATGAGTGTGTGGTGGATGTGTATAAGTCTGGTGCATGGATGTGAGGTGTGGATGCGTGGACCCATGCATGTACATGCAGGGGCCAGGGCAGACCTACAGCTCTTGTCCTCCATGCCTCTTTGAGCTACTGGCTTGACACAAAGTCTCTTACTGGACAGGAAGGTTACCTTTTGGCCAGCCTGGCAGTCAGCAAGCTCTCTTGGGATCTTCTGTCCTCCCCTCCCTTCTAGGGTTAGAGGCAAGAGCAACCATGCGTGGCTTTTTTACATGGGTACTGGGAATCTGACCTGTGGTCCTTGCATAGCAAATGCTCCTAGCCAGCCCCACCATCCACACTTCTGACAGCACGCTTACACCACTCACACCATCTCCTGACTGTATGCACAGACACTAAACTTGAGGAGGGAATGGGGCCTGCTCAAGGCCTGAGACAGGGCTCTCAACTAATTTCCAGCCTGAGCTGCTTTGGTTAAGCTGGGCTTCATTCAGTTCTGCAGTAAGTTTTAATTTCCTTGAATATTAAACCCAAACAGTTCTTTGCTGACTCCTGACATCATTCAAAATACACAACAGAATTCTAGAAGATCCATGACTTCCATCAGATGTCCTATCAGAACCGCATTGATCTCCTCTATCTTTCTACAGCGGGTCACTTCCCAGCATGTCAATCAGTTTTCTTTAGATGAATGTATTTCTCGCTTTGGTTATCAAAGTTCTCCTCGAACCTTTCTCGAAACATGTTTGCTCGTCAAAAGCACTTGTTTCTAACATCACCTCATCGCCATGATTTCCTAGTAAACAATCACGTATGGATTGGTTTGGGCTAGATTTACATCAAATGTGCTGCGCTCTGCTCTGACTGGTAGTAACTCATTTTTATGTTCACAGCCGAGATACCTCATCTCCCCAGCTGCAAGCACAAGACAGACAGGCTGACCTCGGGGAGAGTTCGGGCTCTAAATTGCAGCATGCTGCGGCATGTCCCTCCCAGTCCTCAGCCTCAGCTCTTCCTAACACCAGCTAACAGCAGCTCGCCCTTCACAGTCACTCCTGGTAACCTGACACACCGGGGTACCTTTCTACCACTTCCAAAGTCTCAACTTTCCAATCCTCAGGAGCACTCAGTGTCCTATGAAAGATCTGGCTGTGTGCCCAGGACTGGCAATGATAAAAATGCTAAATAAAACCCATCGAGTTCCCATTGATTCAGAATGCTCACTATTTAAAGGGCTCATTCAAAGAACTGCCTGTTCCACTCTTCCCCTCCTGTCTACAGGACTTCCTTCTCTTTGACAGAACTCATCCCAACAGTTCCAAGTATTCTCTGTGTCTAAGCAGAGAAGGGGAGGGGAGGGAAGGCTTGGCAAAGGCCCTCGGGGGGTTCAAATAAATCCTGTCCACAGCCTCTCCCACACCCACAGTCCACAGCCTCTCCCACATCCACAGGCTGCTTCACCGACAGCTGCGTGGCTGAGCAGCATGTCTTTGTCACTCTGGTTCTGTGAAATAAATCACTCTGTAAAATACGGCACTTTATCTTCATAGACTTCTTCTTAGGTAGATTACAGCAGTTCAGGATTTGGGTGATGGGGTGGCATGGAGGGGCAGACATAAAACAATTGGTACCTGTTATTATTTAGATGTGACATGCCCCCCATGGGGTCATATGCTGGAACATGTCATCTCTAGCTGGTGCCTGTTTCTAGAGGTTGTGGACCCTTTGGGAGATGGAGCCTAGCTGGAGGAAGTCGGTCACTGGGGGGCGGGGCTGGTGAAATGGCTCAGGGTAGCAAGCCTTAGACCCGAGTTCAATCATTCGAACCTACATGAAGGTGGAAGGAGAGAACTAACTCTACAAAGTTGTCCTCTAACTTCTTCCACACGTGCCATGGCGCACACACCCCCTCCCATCATGCACATATACACACAATGATTATTCTTTAAAAGTCAGTTTTAAAGTAATGTAAAAGATACCCTTGATTTAATCTACATCTAAATCTTCGTTTGTTAGAAAAAAAGCCCCACGTATAAAAGTAAACCCTTTTACAGGGATGAAGAACCACACCAACTTCATCAGGTCTACTGAGAAGTGAAAACCATCTAAGATACTACACACAGTACCTTGCACATAAATGCCGGCCACTATCTCTATCCTGAGTCCCACTGATAGACTGCATCCAGCCACACAATGCATACTACATTCTTACACCGAACCACAAGATCCCTAGGCTGAAGGACTTGGCAGCCTCAAGTCGATGCTCTCCGTGTGCTGCTGCTGTGTGTGACACGGTGGCTCTGTCCCTTCTCCCCACTTCCCACCTTGTCCATTCCAACCCACTGTCCCAACACTCTGCTCTTCCAGGACAGAGGGAGAGCAAAGGCCCCTAGAACACTGATGGCCCCCGACCCACACATCTCCACACCCAAGACTGTTGGAAACCCAGCTTTTCAATCAGTCATGCCCAATCCTACGCATCATAATGACTTCCCAGCAAATCTACAGAATGTTTTATAAGGAATGAAAGTCTTTTAAAAGGCCACAAAGCATAGCTGGCATGCCTCGACCTGGCAGAACACCTCTTCAGGGCTTCTGTGTTTCTCTCCTCCCCGCCCCTTCGTTAGAGGGAAATGTTGGGGTAGCAGGTCACCATATTCTGCTCAGCTTTTGAAAATACACATATTAAGCCAGGTGTGGTGGCACACGACTTTAATCCCAGCACTTGGGAGGCAGAGGCAGGTGGACCTCTGTGAACCTGGTCTACATACCAAGTTCCAGGCCAGCTGGGGTTACAGGGAGACCCTGTCTCAAACAAAAACCCTGCAACATTTACAATAATGCCTATTCCACATTACTGCAAATCTTTATTATTTCATCAGTTAGCTATCCAGTCATTTTTGGTTTTGTCACATAATACCAATGACCATTTGACGTCAATAAATGAACAAATCTATCTTTGACAATCAAGGAATTCATAAAAGGTAAAATCAAAAGTTTTGCTTGAGAAATTATTTGGGGGCTGAGTTTTAGGACAGCACACTAAAAAATACATCCTTTAGTCTGTTTTTAATTTTTTTATTAATTTTATATGTATGAGTGTTCTGCATGTATGTAAGTATACTGTGTATGCAATCCTGTAGTCGTCAGAAGAGGGTGTAGAATCCCCTGGATCTGAGGTTAGGGATGGTGATTAGCTACCATGTGGGTGATGGGAACCGAACCCAGGTTCTCTGCAAGAGCAGCCAGTGCTCTTAACCGCTGAGCCATCTCTCTGCCCCTTTCCATCTGTTTTAAAGAAGACCTGAATAACAAGCCACTAAATACACACTAATCACAAAATTCAAATATGTATAACGAAATTATTTTTCTTTTTAAAGGCAAAGATTTGAGGTGTGATATTCCTGTTTTTGCAAACTGCTTTACTAATGGGTAAAGCATACATATAAGGATTCATCGTTAAAAATATGAAGCGGGTGGGGAGACTACTCAGTGGTTAGAGCACAAGCCTGACGACTGGACTTCAGATCCACAGAGCCCATGTAAACGCTGGGTGGGCGTGCTGGCCCACCTACAATTCCAGCACTTGGAAGGTAAAAACAGGGGATCCCTGGACCAAGCTGGCTAGTCAGGCTACTCATGTGGGCTAGCTCTGTGCTCAAATGAGACACACTGGCTCAAGGAACAAGGTAGAGAACAATCTAGGAGACTCAGGCCTCCACCCACATGTGTACACAAGTGTACATATATCTGCATACACACTGAGCTTATATGCAGGCAAACATACACATATACATGTACACATATCACACACACATACATGAGAGATAAAAGGAATGCAAATCAAACACTATACGTGTAAGGTCCTTTGAAATGAGTGGGGCTTCTGATTTATTTGCTTTGAAATTTGAATTTTCCCCCTTCAGTGAAAAATAAATTATGCCAAATTAGTTATTACTCAAGGTCACTGATTCACTTTAGTGTTTGTTTCTGTCTCCTACCTCCAAAAAAGCTCGTAGCTCGTGGTGAACGTTAGTGTCAGGGAGTCGGCCTACTCCTGTGTTCCAGGGGCAGTAGGCTCCCTGTGCAGCTAACTGCCTACCTGCACATCTTGTGAGCTAGAGCTTTCTCTAGAACAGAGAAACTCGGTGCATTTGGAAGACTTGTACCATGAAGCAGGCACACACACACTTCATGTGATTGAGCATGTAGACCTCAGTGTTCTCCACAGGAAAACATACGGAAATTCAAGCTGAAGATGGAGGTAAGCTTATCAGCCAGCTTTCCCAATGGAAACTAAATGGGCTTTGGGTCATCACAACACCCTCCGAGAAGAACGAGACCAGGTACAAAAACCAGTAACTGAGGCATGCTTCTAGCTGCATAAAAACTTTACGTCACTGACTTTTTAAAGCGTATTTTCTTGGCTCATGCTCATGAGAGTGGACTCAGATCTGCCCAACCTAAGAACAAACCAGAAGGGAACAACAGCCAGTGAAGACCGTGGAGATAGAGGAGGGGCCATCCTAAGGCCCTGTCTCTTGCACAGTTCGATGCAAAGTGAAAATGCAGGACCTGTCAGTCAAAGACTGGAGACTTCAAGATGGCAACACAGAGCATTGAACCAAGCTCAGGATTTTGCTGAGCACTGGGCCATGTGCACCTAACTGCACAGCTGGCAGGCCTGTGATGCCAGCCTTGGTTACGGGAGCACCAGCCAGGTTCCCTGGATGTCATCAAATCAGGAACAGAACTTCACCAGTAAGTACAGAGGGTCAGAAACATGAGCTTTAACACTAATGCAAATATAGTTCTTTGGTGTTGGGGGTGGGGCAGCGAGACTGTCCTTTCAGGATGTCTAACATGGAAAAGGTATTTGATGAAAGTTGACTTGAAAAAGAACGTGGGCTAGGGATGTGGCTCAGTGGTAGGGTGCTCGCCCAGCAGGCACCCCAGTACCACAAAGGGAAACATAACAGGAAGACCGGCAGTAATTACCTTTTAATGAAGAGTTTATCGTCTCTAGGAAAAGCAACTCTGCCCTCCAGATCAGTGTTTCTTACAGTCAGCCATCTTCTCTTATCTCATCAAAGGCCACATAAGAGCAGATTAGGCCCCAGTATCAGCTGATCTTGAAATTTCCTATGTATCAGGCAGAAACAACACTGTTCTGAGTAACCAATGGAGAGACCAAATGCTCATCCACAGTAGGAGCTGAGCATGAGGTTTACCATTTCTGTCAGTTCTGTCAGCCAAGCATGCTGAGTCCAAGACCCCTGAAGGCAATCTCTACTTCCAGCCCGTGGCAAACTTTAAATCTCCATCAGGGGGCTAGAGAGATGGCTCAGTGGTTAAGAGTGTTGGGCAGCTCACAACCACCTGTAAACTCCAGCTCCAGGGGATCCAACATCCTCTTCTGGTCTTCATAGGCACCTGCACTCGTGTGCACATACCTACACACAGGCACATACAATGCACATAATTAAAATTAAATAAAAATTCCCATCAGATGACACTGTAAAATAATAAAAGAACCAAAGAACAAAATAGAGGATGTGAAAGGGAAACAGAAACATAGGCATAATCAGGGCTTCTAAGAGAGATGCTGTGAGCCCTGGTTGCTGATTAACCTGTTTGCCAGAGCACACAGGACACACTGCAAGACCGAAGGGGAAAGCAGTGTTATTCCCAACAAAGGAAGGGTAGAAAAGCATTTCCAGTGTCACTGGACCCACTTCCTAAAACCTGGCTTGAGATGGGCCAAGGAGACGGCTCGGCTGGGAAAAGCATGAGGACTGAGTTCAATCCCCAGAATCCACGGAAAAATCCAGGCACAGGGGCACACACTTGTAATCCTAACACCAGAGAGGCAGATCCCTGAGGCTCACTGGCCAGCCAGACTAGCCAAAGTGCTGAGCTCCAGGCCAATGGAACCCTGTCTCAAGAAACAAAGTTCGGGCTAGGGAGAGGCTCAGTGGTTAATGCACTTGCTGTGTGTGAGAACTAGTTTGGAGCCCCAGGACCCATGAAAATGCTGGTGGAAGCAGCAGCCCACCTGTACTTCCAGTGCTCATAGGGTGAATATAGGACATCCCCACAGCTAGGCAGACCTGCCAGATCAGTGAGCTAAGCTCAACTGAGAGACTGCTTCATGAATAAAGGACAGAGCAATCAAGGAAGACTCACAATATCAGCCGTGACACTTCACACACACATGCACAAACACGCACACACATTGTCTTGAGTACCCCACACACTTGGCATACATGTGTACTTCACACACATTCACACACCAAAACATTATTTTGTCCTTTGTGGAGGTTAGGGTTTGACTTCACCTGGCTTGCCCTCAATATGCCAACACTTCAAGGAAAGGTCTCCAGCACAAATGTGGGCATTCATTCCAAGTTGGTTGAGAGAAAACCTGTTCTTCCTAAAGAGAAACTACCTCCAACACCGAAGGAGGCCCACGCAAGCCCATACAGAGAGCAGGTTAATGATCCCACTGGTAATGCCGAGCGGTGTTGCCCCAGATGAGAGCACAGCCCCCCCCGTCCAGTACTTAGAGGAGGTGGACAGCATGCAGCGGGAGGATAATTCTAAGGGCAGGGCACTCTGAGGCACAATGGTGACACTCTATGAAGGGTGGCACCTGGAGCAGCTCCAAGTCCTGAAGCCTCCTCCAAGCTACCAGTGTCCTAACACTGTCCCCAGCTGGAAGAGACTGGATTGGCCACAGCAGCAGAGGCACGGTAGACTACTGACCACTTAATGGAGAGTCCTGCCCCAGCAAGCCAGTTACCATCATGTCCTGGCATAGAAAGTCCCATTACCTGACCTCACTGGAGGTGATTAGAAGCTCCTTTGCGTTGGGGCTAGAGAAACAGCTCAGAGGTTAGGAGCACTGAGTGCTCTTGCAGAGGACTGAGATTCGATTCCCAACACCCACATGGCAGCTAATGTCCGTCCTTAATTCTAGTTCCAGAGGAATTTGACATCCCCTTCTGACCTCCTCAGGCACTGAACAACAGGGTGCACTTACATGCAGGCGATACATTCACACACAGAGTGAAAATAATAAAATAAAGACACTCTTTTGCACTGTGCCAGAGAGCGTCCCACTCCTCATGGTAGCATACACCATGCCCAGTTTCAAGGTGAGTGTGAGCTGCCGACCTGAGCCATCTTCCCAATCCCCTGCTTTGTCCTTTAAGAGTTCTCCTTAGTACTAAGACACTGAGGGACTTCCTGACTTGACGATTTGGAAGGTCCCAGGCTTAAATTCAAAGCCAGCAGCTCTCTAGCTGCCCCTGGCAATCATTAAGTGTCCTTCTGTGTAAGAGCTCCTCCGCCTCTTCCACAAACCATCCTTCTACCTTCTGGGCCCAGAAAAATATGAAAACCATGTGTTTATAAAGAGCCCGTTACTGTGCAAATCATTAAAACATATGACAAAACTCTTTCCTTTGAGTCAGAAGGATGAAACGGGGGAGATGCCTTGCCAGCAAAACCTCTGCGTAGACAAGGATCCGGCCAAGACGAGGTGAAAAGCAAAGCGAACGGACAAGCGACAGTGGTCTCAGGCCCAAGCCACTTTAACCCGAGTGGAAAACTGACATTTCAAAGCCCCAAGGTGACAGGCCTCACAGCCGGGAGAGTGGAAGCTGGTGCTTCTGGATCTCTTTAAGCCTCTGGTTTTGCGACTCGTCGCCCATCCGTCTACGGGGTGGCCAAGCTTTTGCCACTTTGTTCACATGTTTGGAATCATATCAAGGCATTTCTTCTCCTTTGATTTTGTACCCCTGTGTACTCTACTTTCTATATGTCTTATATACATGTGTACATATGTGTTCATGTGTGCATTCATGTGTGCACATGTGTGTATAGGCCAGGGGTCAACGCTGGGTACATTCTTCAGTTGCTTTCTGCCTTATTTTTTTTAATTTCTTGTTTATTTTATATTTATTTGGCTTCAATGTAATCACTATGAATACGGCATTTTATAGGGCATTTAGAGCACTCATTATTTTTTCTTTTTCTTTTTATTGAGTGTTTTTGAGTTTCACACAATACATTTTGGTCACATGTAGACCCCTCCCCTATCATCACTCCTCTTACAGCCTCCCCACATCCCATAAGATTTCATCTATTTTGTCATATATATTAAGGCCTATCAAGCCAAGTTTCTGTCCCCAAATGTCCTTCAGTGTGCGTCCATCCACCGCACCCTGGTTGACTTATCTAGCACCACACCCTTAACGAAAACCAACTCTCCCTCTCCCAGCGGTCATCAGTAGCCAACAGCTCCTCAGCTAAGGTTGGGGCTTTTTGCCCACTTCCCCACTTCTGGGCTGGGCATTTGTCTGGCTTGAGCTTGTGTGGGTCTTGTACGAGCTGTTACCACTGCTGTGAGTTCATATGAGTAACTTCCCAGCTACCTGGAAAACTGTTTCCTTATGGTCATCCACATCCCTGGCTCTTACAGTCTTTCTGTCCCCTCTTCCACAATGGTCCCCGAGACTTGAGTGGCAGAGGTTTGATACAGGTGTCCTACCTAGGGACAAGCACTCTGCAGTCTCTTATTCTCTGCACTTTGGCCAGTTACGGCTTTCTGGGTTAATGACCATCTGTTACATGAGGAGGCTTCACACTGGTGAGAGTTGACAGACAGTAATATTCTTTCAGCCCCCTCTTCCTCTATGTTCCCTGAGCCTTATCCACCTTACTTTTTGAGACACAGCCTCTCATTGGACCTGTAGCTAAGCCGGCTAGCCGACAAGCCCCAAGGACCTTATCTCCAGCTCCCAGCACTGGGGTTACAGAAATGGGTCCTCATGCCTCTGCAGTCCTCCCCTTGGTACCTTTCGGCACACAAGCTGTCAAAGTCCAACCCTCCAGTTTCCCTTTTCTGTCCTCCGACCCCCCCATTAACTCATCAATAAAAAGAAAAATAAATCTGGAAAAGAAAAACACTTTATTAATCTGCAAGTTCCCATGGGTGAAACTACCTGCGGACAACTGAAATAAATACCTGCTGGATAGACTCTCCCTTTACCCCCAGGGGTCTTAAGATTATGTGTGTGTACACACACACACACACACACACACACACACGTGCGCACACACGCACGCACGCATGCACATGCATATATATATACATGTTTGGATTTGTATATGTACTCCAAAACCCTGGACTCATTTTTCTGGACTCTGTGTTTATTCACAGAGAGGAAAAACAGCTGGTCCTGACGAAAGCTAAGGAACCTGATTGATTCTCAAACAGAAGTAACCAGACCAAGGCAAGTACATGTGGGGCGAAAACAAGTTTGGAGGCCCCAGATAAAAGCTTATTTTTAAAGCACAGATGGCAGGCTGGTTGCTTCTCCAACGGAATGGCTGCAAATGAAAGACAGATTTATATTTCTAGTCCATGCAAATATTTTGCTCTGTGGCTCATCACAAAGACTAACTATTCTGCTTCACAAGCCGCAGCTCCCAGGTGCTCTGGAGAAGCCAGAGCCCATCCCACAGAGGGCCAGAGCCCGTCCCACCGAGGGCCAGAGCCCGTCCCACAGAGGACCAGAGCCCATCCCACCGAGGGCCAGAGCCCATCCCACAGAGGACCAGAGCCCACCCCCACCAAGGGGCCAGAGCCCGTCCCACTGAGGACCAGAGCCACCCGCACTGAGGGGCCAGAGCCACCCCCCACTGAGGGAACTGGTAACTGGGATCCCAGCAGATGGCTGGAGAGATCATCATTAACCAGCTCCAAGAAGCATGGGGTAGAATCCTGCCCTACCTCCATGGTTTTCTACCACAATCAATTCCATCCTGGACACTGCTAAAACCTCCTCAGGCAGCTGATTCCAAAGGCTGCGGCTCGCTGCCCTTGACATGCTCCACCTTGATTTCAGGTCATCTGTTCATCTCCAAACTCCAAAACCAAAAGTCCTCAGCACATCCAGATGTCATTCTCCCTTGACTCTGGTCCACAATCCCTAAGACTGAAGCGTCCCACTGAATCACACCTGAGCCGTTGGTGGCCTTGCCCTTCCCAGCTCGACGCAATCCTCTCTTGGCTTTCCTCCTTGCTTTTCTTTACACACAATGTCCTTTCTCTTATCTCTCTATTTCCTTGGCTTGTGTCTATCATTCACCATGACACCCCTTGGCAGATTCTAGTTTGGGGGCACCACAGGGACAACCAAAGTTTTTGCAATAACATACACACACACACACACACACACACACACACACACACACACCCCTCCTTGGGATAGCATAACCCTTAACTTCAAATATTGTTGGTCATAAAAAAACAGATTCTACTTAAAATCTACATAGTTTAGAACCAATATTTAAGTCTAAGGCTGTCTCTCAAAGCTTTACATAGCTGTTTCCTTGTGTTCAGATGTAAAAACCCTTCTTTCACTCCTAGTTAACCTTTACTTTGGATGCCTCAGGCTAAATGAGCAAAAACAAGTTCTATGGCAAAAGAAAGACTTCTGTAACCAATAAACATCTTCAAAGCATCAATCCCGATACCACAAATTCTGGAATCAAGCCCCTCCTACTTCCCCCTATAAATGCAAATGCTGACAGTCAAATAACACAGCTTAAATTTACTTGCCTGAAAAAAATCTAAAACCTTAACGAATTCTAGAGGCTAACTAGTCCGCTGGCTCCCATGCTTGGTCAAGCATCAGAATCACTTGAGGAGACTGGTCTCATTTAAGGGGTACCCCTCCAGCCCTAGGCATTCCGATTCAAACTCATGGTAAAGCTCTGTGATCCATATTTAAAATAAATGCTCCAATTAACCACAATATGGTAAGTGCTGGTCTGGGAATCACCACTGTATTCTATTACCTGACCTACCATAATGTCCTCCCCTGTAAGATGCCAAATGGGCCATCCAGGCAAGGCCACAATGTTCCCAGAAGTTCAGCCTTTCATAAGTCTAGCTGTACCTTTAGATGACTTCCACTGTTAGAAACTGTGTTCTTAGGCTGAGCAAAACTGCCAAAGTCTTTTAACTCCTTGAACTTTACTTACTATAAGCCTTGTTTTTATGTTCACGTTATCGCAGAAATTCTCTTGCTCACAAGAATCTTCAGATGTCAAAGATGGCTGCTGTGCCCTTGCACAGAACTTACTCAACTTTTAACCTCAGAGTACAGTTAGCCCCTTCCACCCCCACCCTGCTTTCTCTCTGAGATAGTGCCTTATTACGTAGCCCAAGCTGGCCTTGAACACCCGACAATCCCATCTCAGCCTCCTGAGTGCTGGGGTTATAGGTGTGCACCACCATGCCCAGCCCACAAAGCACAGTCCCTGAGTCCCTCACCATGTCAACCACAGTCATCACAGAAGTCTCTCTAGAGTGACATTCATTTCCTTACTGGCATGTCTCGTCACTTTCCTGCATTTAACATTCAAGGGATAAGGATGAACAAATACCTATTAACTGAATGCTGTATCCCTATACCGTGTCAAGTCCCTAGGAGGATTCAAAGTCACAGGAAACAGTTCCAGTTGTAGGACTTACTATTTCTTGTACAGGAAGGAACTGGGTAAGTGAAATAACTTGGAAATGGTGTATGACAGACAGCTTCAGACTACAAACTCATCCATGTCCTCTAATTCCAGAAATACCATAAGCAAGCAACAGCTTTGTGGGGTATGTGTATATGCATGTATGTGCATGTGTAGGTGTCGGTGTGTACATGTGGAAGCCAGGGGTCAACTGGGTGTCCTCCTCTATCACTCTCTACCTTGTCTCTGCCTGAACCTGGAGCTCAGTATTTCAGCTAAGCTAGGGATCCTCCTGTCTGCTCAACACAGCTCCCTGTGCTGGAGTTACAGTCCCACACCAAGCCCCAGGGATGTGCCTGTCTGCTCAACCCAGCTGGCTCCCAGTGCTGGAGTTGCAGACCCATACTGAGCCCCAGGGATCCTCCTGTCTCCTCAACCCAGCTCCCAGTACTGGAGTTGCAGGCCCACACCAGCAGACCCAGCTTTCACATGGGTGCCAGGGATCCCAACTCATGTCCTCCCCCATGTGCAGCAACATCACCCTGGCCATTCACAACAGCTTTGCATTTGTAAGAAAAATTAACGAAGACTATCAGAAACATCTATTCAAATTTCAAATACATCTTCACGTAAGAAATTTACAGCCAGGCATGTTGGCACACGCCTTTAATCCCAACACTTGGGAGACAGAAGCGGGCAGAGCTCTGTGAGTTCAAGGCCAGCCTGGTCTACACAGCAAGCTCCAGGTCAGCTTCTGCTACAGGGAGACCCTGTCTCAGAAAAAAGAAGGAAGAAAGAGGAAGAGAGGGGAGAGGGAAGGCAGAGTGCCACAGACCTCTAACCCTGGGCAGATGCAGGTGGATCTCTTTGAGTTCAAGGCCAACCTAGTCTACACGGTGAGCTCTAGGCCAGGTGGGCTACATAATGGGACCCCGTCTCAAAACAAAACAAAAGTACTTTGCAACCCTAAAAACACACAAGTTAAATCACACGGAGTTGTGCACCTTCCTCTAAGCATGTCCCTGGTTTGGCCTTCCCGGCACTCCCAATGCCAGTATCTGATCAAAAACTTAAAAACAAGGGGGGACAAAAGCCAAAGGCCTCTGTAGTGCCCTCTACTGCTGGTGCCCACTCAGGGGCTCCGAGGCACGCTCATGGGAAGTCTCTTGCCAGTCTTTGCACTGTGCTGACACTAGCAAAGCATTATTATTTTGTTCACTGAGTCACAAGCCATCAGAACGCTATAAACTCTTGCACACATCATTTCCTTCCAGAGTACAAGACAGCAGAGTCAGGGCCTAGGTCTCCCCTGCTGTCGACTTCCTATCCCCACTCATGTAACCCCAGATAACCAAAACTCTTGCCCTCTCGACGTTTTCTGCCTTAACTCTACCATCTTTAGAAACTTTTTAGTCCTCAAATACAAAGCCCAGTGGCTCACTGGTGTAGGGACTGACCAAAACAGAATTAGGTGGTTAGCTTTAATTAAATTCTAGCATACCTATTTGACTTACCATCCCCAACAAATACATCCTTGCTACTAGACACAAAATTCTACCTGCCTTACCAGAACAGGAAACCACTGGTGACAGCTACACGGATAAAACCAAAATTCTACAGCTGCATAGCAACTGGTAACACCACCCAGACACCCCACCCTCTGCCTCCACACACAGCTACATCAACCAGCTCCTTGGCTTCACAGGCAGCCTCTCAGTCATCCACACCCCTGGGGAACACACCTACCTTGTGGCCTCCTGCTGAAGCCATGACACGTTTGGCACATAGAACATGACTCCGAAGAAGAGTAGAGGCTCATTAGCAAATTTGTCCAGATGTTTCTTCAGCGGTTTCTCCAGCTCCACCCACCTTGCTTGCTGGCTCTTGCTGAGAAACCAAAGGCCAAAGTAGTGCGTCTAGATGAAAGGGTAGAATGCCATCAGTCCACGCTCTACACAGAATCTGAAGACCACACAGAAAGCCTCCAACCTCTGTCGTTGCCGCCCTTAGATCCTCAGTCTACACAGCCCAGTTCCAGCTTCTTCTACCTTCTGACCTCAGGACAAACTAATAGAAATGAGCTACACACGATACTGTCACTCCAGCCCTGCTGTTTATGATGTGTGTCTCCATGGACCTGTATTAGATGGGGAGGGAGCAGAGTGGGGACAGGGATGACTTTGAGTGTGTATGTTGGGGGGATGTGCAGAGACCAGAGTCGAGCCCCTGGTATCCTTCCTCAGGAACTGTCCACCTTGTTTTTTGAGACAGGATCTCTCACTGGAACTCAGGGCTCATTGTAATCAACTCAGGGCTGGCTGATCAGTGACCCCAGGGATGTCCCTGTCCCCATCTCCCAAGTGCTGGGATTACAAATGTGCCCCACAACGATGGCTTTTCTATATGGGTGCTGAGGACTGAACTCATGTCCTCTGACCAACCAGCAAGCTCCCTGGCCCAAGGGCTGACTTCATTTGCTAAGCTTGGAAGGCAGAGTCCCTGTGTGCCTTCTCGGTGCCCCAAGAGGCCACAGAGCACACTGACGAAGGCCAGCACAGCTCTTGCATCTGCTGTACAGTAACTTATTACTCAACTCCAAAGACAAAACTTGCTAGCTGAAAGCTCTGGCACTGGAGAA
>NW_008360311.1:6609532-6617739 GCF_000622305.1 Nannospalax galili
ATCTCATGGCCAAGAAAGACTGTGAGGTAGCGTGACTCCTCAGAGCACCCCGAAGATCAAGACTTAAGAGTCAAGGCTGGGAAAGAACCACCTCTGTTTCTACAAAAATGAAAGCACACTTGTCAGTTTACAGTAGAGGCCTGGCATTAAGCTAGCAAGATTTCCAAATGTAATCTTCACAAGAAATCAATACCAAATTCCAAGACTAAGAAATTTTCCTACCAATCTACTCTTAGAAGACTCTTGGTCTGTATTTATTTTTTTAATTGTTATGATTTTTTTATTTATTTGCTTTGTATGTACACATCTGTAAAGGTCTGGGGACAACTTGCAAGAAGAGTCAGCTCTCTCCTTTCACCATGTGGTCCCAGGGACTGAACTCAGGTCATCAGGCTCTGTAGCAAGGCCTTTATCTACTAAGCCATCTCACCAGCCCCAGTGCTGATCATTTTAAACCTTGACCATGGTTAAGCAGGCTACAAAACACAGTAAGATCCCATCAGTATCTGATTAGGATGGGGAATGAGGGGTTCCAATCAATCAAAAACTCCCTAAACAAACAGAAGTTACCAAGTGCCCGCAGGTGAGCACCAATCAAATACACACCATCTGTCATATGAGTTCACTTTCCTTTGATGGGACATTATGTGCTAAGTCCCTGTGTCTCTAAAATCTTTATCCACTATGAAAATAGCCAGATAGGAAACAAATGCTACAGCTGACAGCTTTAAGATGAAAATACAAATTCGTTAAACAAAAAGAGGTTAAATTAGACAATAACCCCACACCAAAACCAAGATCGAGGTTTGAGGTTCTGACCCTGCATTTATACCCTCCTGCTGCTGTTCTTGGGGAGAAGATAAACTCTTGTTCAAGGTGTGCAAGTGCTCACAAGGACACAGCATCTGCCTGCTCCCTCTTACCCTTTCATTCAGAAGAAGCTACAGGATTGGTTTACAAAGGGTCATACCTCCAATGTTATCTGTCACAGGATTAAAGCCTGAGTCAAAGAGAAAGTGATTTGCTCAGAGGTGACAAATTCTCACTAAGGGCATGTCAGCATAAAGCCAGCGTGAAAGCAGAACCCCACCTTCGCACTGGGGTGTCAATCACATGACAATGCACACTTACAGGAGGCACTTTGGCTTTATCCTCCTGATGAGGCAGCTGTGGGATCATCTGGGGTTGCCCTTTGACCTCTCAAGAGAGGAACTCTACCACACACACTTCCGAACACTCTTCGCTCCTCAGGGCTCCCTCAAGCTCTGACAGTAATCAGGAAAGAGCCCCAAGACAGACAGATGCTTTTATGTTTCCCTGAGCCTCTGAAACTCCAGTACCCTGTGCTAAGGCTGGCCTGTCTTCTTTTCTACCTGAAATCCTATATATTATTCTTCAAGTCCAGGTTCAAAATGTAGAGGCTCTATTCACGGTATGTGTCTGGCGGGGGGGGGGTCATGAAGACAAAGTTGGACTCTTATCTTTTTTCTATCAAGCCCTAAAACTATGCCCAGCATAAGGAAGTCAGTCAATATCTTCTTTAATAAAATTTTGTGGGTTTTATTTTATTTATTGTTTTTAATTTATGTGTATGAGTGTATTGCCTACATGTATGAAAATGCACCCATGCTGTGCAATGCTTCGGAGGTCAGAAGATGGTGTCAGATCCCCTGCAACTGGAGTTACAGGCTGTTGTTAGTCGCCATGTGGGGCTGGGAATCAAACCCGGATCCCCTGCAAGAGCAGCCAGTGCTCTTAACCACTGAGCCATTGCTCCAGTCTCATAAAGTTTTATTATTAAAGACATTCAGACTTGCAGGGTGTTGTGGCACACACCTTTAATACCAGCACCAGGGAGGCAGAGGCAGGCAGAGCTCTATGAGTTCAAGGCCAGCCTGGTCTACATATCAAAAAAAAAAAAAAAAAAAAAAAAAAAAAAAAAAAAAAAGACATCCAGACATTCAGACTTAACAATTATGAACTTTTGCATACAACACTCCATATTTCCAGAAAAGAATTGCTTTTAAGATTTATAATAGGTCTATGAAGCAAACATCATTATTCCCACTTCACAGATTTGGAAACTGATGCCCAGACAGGCTCAGTAATTTTTTCCATCGTCAATTAATTAACTTCAGAATCACAATTTAAACCAAGGCCAAGACCACAAATCCTATACTTAGGGCTTTTTACCCTTATTGCATTGGCCCCAGTGCATTGAAATGATTTGACCATCTATGGAGCTGAGAAATAAATACTCAAGAATAAAACCACTATTATATCTTTTAATGGTCTACAATTTAAATTTTTACACAAATTTAGATAAGCATACTGCTTAACCCATCTACAATACCAGAGATCTTTCTAAATTTATGCCCATGCACTTCTGTATCTGTGTTTAAATATGTAAACCTCAAAGTTCCACGGTAAGCAAGGGATAGCCAGCTACTTCTTAAGGTCTCCTCTCTTCCTCACAGCCTAGCCCCACTCACCTGCTGTCTAGAACAGCCTCCAGCTGAACAGAAGACCCACCTAATTGCTAAAACCAGAGTCCAAACAGAAAGACCAGCAGGAAATGGCGGTGTTCCCAGAGGACAGCAGTCAGCCTGAGGACGACGCTGCAGGATGAGGGGGACCTCTAGACGTCAGGTAGACACAGGTCACAACAGTGACCACCGGCCCTTTCCATCCCCTTAAGTACTGTGTGAGGCTGTCACCTAGATCCCAGTGAGAGCTCAGGGCCTTGGTGAGTCAGTGTTTCCTGGCGCTTGAGGATGAGCACCTCAGGGGTCTTGTGTCAGGCAACAAGAGTGGCCATTCACCCACATCAGCTACCCACCAGCCAGAAGGACTCAAAAGGCCCAAGTATGGATTCCCCACAAAGACCTTTCATCCTGAACACCTGGGAAATGGAGCCCTTGCCAGAGCACCACCCTGCACCAAGTCCCTTCTAAAGAATGATGATCTGCCAGCTGTGGTGGTGGTGTGTCTGTAATCCTAGCACTCAGTAGGCTGAGATAGGATCACAAGTTAGAGGCCAGCCTGAGTTACATCGTGGACCCTGTCTCAGGAAACCAAAATGAGCAACAAAAAGGAGTGGTGTACGTGAAGTCCAAAGAGGTCTCAGCCAAGACAAAGAAAAGAAGCAGAGCCTGTGGGAAAAACTCTCCCCAGGGTGAGGTCATAGCTCGGCCAGTGACACGCTTGCCATGCACGCTTAAGGACCCAAGCTCACTCCCCGGAACACACACGAAAAAGCCAGTTGTGCATGCTTGGAATCCCAGTGCTGGGGAGGCAGAGACAGGAGGGGCCAAGATCTTTCTCAAAGGAGGTGGGCAGCATTCCTAAGGATGCCACCCAAGGTTTGTCTTCAGGCCTCTGCATGCACACGTGTGCGTGTGCATGTAAAAAGAAAAGTTTAGCTCTCTCAAGATGTCTCATAAGCCACTCTCACTTTAAATGCTTTTCTCCTTTTTTTCTTTGTGAGGAAGAAAATATAGAAACAAACAAAAAGCAGCCGCATCCATCTGGAATGTGGGCGGTTTCTCCCTGAGCTGCAGCCTCAAACCCGCATGCCAACTGCCCACTCAACTGTTTTAAAGAGAGAAAAGAAAATGACTTCGGTAGAATGTCTCTCTTACCTCCCCCGACCAAAACCCTCACGGGAGGAACAAAACAGAACTGACACCCCACCCAGCCGTGTGCGTGTCCCTTCCTTCTGGCAACATCAGCTTGGGTCTCCTGAGCCGCACTCACACTAAGAATAGCAGATTCTTTTAAGCACATCACCTAGGCCAAAACACATGGCAGGTGCCAACGTGTTGGTGCCAAGGTGTCAGCAGATGAATGGTTCCTTCGAGGAGCTCCCTCCCTGTCCCCACCACACACAGGGCAGAGGCACACTCACCTCCCGCAGCTCCAGCCTCTGGGCCACAGCCTCCAGGCACTCCTGCCCTGTGCTTTCCACTGACAGGGTGCACTCGATGACATTGCTGTCCAGCAGGCGGATCCGGGTGACAAAGCAGTTCTTGCTCAAGACATTGTAGCGCCGCGTCCGGCGGAGCTTCAGACCGAAAGGCATGGCTCTGTGGTGCTGCGATGCCGCCTTTCCTCTCCTGGCACGGGGTGCCCCTGAGACAGCCTTAGTAGTTTTGTGTTGGGATGGTCACAGGAACGTACGGGAAAAGGTGCCCATGCCCTGGCCCTCCACAGGATGGCTATAAAGAGAAGAAAAACAGTCTAGTCACACCCTGGGCAGAAAATTGTCAACAAGCAGTGGTGTTCCACACACCACACACACCAGGTGAACAGCCAGGCTCACACACCTGAGCGCTCTGTAGCTCCTAGTGCTTAGAGGAGGCTGAGCATTCTGCCCTCTGTCATGAACACACTTGAGAGTAGAAGAGGCACTGGGCAAGAACACTCATCAGAGGTGCACAGCATGCAGGCGAGGCCCGGAATCCAGGCCAACGTCTGCTGCTCCCGGTCCACCAGGATTCTCTCTCTGTGCTCAACAAAGCACGGCTAGAAGAATCGGAGGCTTTTTTTAAACTTCTAAATATATTCTCTTGTTTTAACTGCATTTGGAACCAAATAAATTTATTATATAACATAAACTGTATATCATTTACTATAAATTATACTATTACACAGATGATGGCCCGGCATGGACATGGTGGCCCAGCGGGTGAAGGTATTTGCCACTAAGCCAGACAACCTGAGTTTGAGTCCCCACATGATGGGAGGTTCTCTAAACAGCTCTCCAAGTTGTCCTCTGAACATGCCTTGGCATGTGTATGTATGCACACACACAATAATATAATAAAAATTTTATTGTACAGATGAAAAAAGTGAGATGTATTGATTTGAGTCTCAATGAGTTCAAAATTTCATCTTATTCCTACTCTATAACATTATTTTTATTAAATTATTAGCTTTTGTCTTTATATTTTAGTACTTACTGTATTACCTTATTTGCTTAGAATGTATGACTTAAAATGGTAGCAATATACACTTAGCACAGTTACTTTCTACTCTTTAAAAATAATTTAAAAGAAAGAGCTGTAGTGATGGCTCAGCAGTCAAGAGCACTGGCTGCTCTTGCAGAGGATCCAGGTTTGGTTCCCAGCACCCACACAGGAACTAACAAGCAACCCTAACTCTAGTCCCAGGGGATCCAATGCCCTCTTCTGACTTTCATGGTACTGTACACACCTGGTACATTTACATAACATGCACACAAAACATATATATAAAATAAAAATAAATCCAAAAAAAAATTTAAGTAACTAAAAATATATGAATTCCACCCCACCTTTGTTCAGGTGCTCAATATCAAACCCAGGGTTTTGTCCATGCTAAGCCCACGCTCTGTACCACTGAGCTACATCCCCAGCCCCTAAAGTATACAAATTCTTTAATGTACTGAAAATCACACTTTGTATTTTTCTTTCAATAAATACTTCAACAGATGCACAGAACCAACTACCATTCTGTTCCTTTACAAATTATTTGATGCAAAAGCCCTGTCACCAAATTACAAATCATTTAATTGACTCTAACAAGACAGGTGCCCCGATGTCCTACCAAATAAAAATAGTGATGTGACCACTACAGAGAACACAAGAACCAAATCACAAAGCTGCTTTACCATTTCTCTTTGGACCAATGATGGCCTGGCCAGAAGGTTCATGAAACTCTCTTTCAAAGCTAGTAATGTCCATTCAAGCTGTCTGTTCCCCACTGAGCTCAAAGGACCACGGCTTGCCCGTCCGACTGCTGTGTTAACTACAGGCTTACATCTTTCCTCCATCCCCCGACACAGCACTGCCCCTGAGCTCCACAAACACCCAAATGGACAAACCATAACCACTGTTACTTGGAGGAATTAGTCCATAAATAGGTGTGATGTCTGTGATATTTATATTCCGCTCCCTGCCAGAACCCCAGGCCTCCTGGAGGTTGTCAGGGTATAACCCTACAACACAGCAAAACACACTCCCAGCCTCCCTCAGTAGGTTTTTGATACTTGCCCTTGGCACATTCCTGAGCATGGCAGGTACATGTTTTACGATGGCTTAAAATACATATGCTGAAACACTGGCTTCATAAAATATATTAACATTTCTAAAGTACTTTATGTTGGCAAGGGATCATGTTTACCTCCAAGCCACACCTGATCTCCTGATAGGAACAGAAAATATGAAGGACCCACCCAAAAGGGAGGGGAAGCCAAAATTCAGACGCACTGCCCCTAAGTGTTTGCTGATGAATTCCCCTCTACTTACAGAAACACAGGACAGACAGGCCATGACTATGTGAGCCAGAAAGCCTTCAACACAAAGAGACATTCGCTCTGTGGGTCACCTTTCTAGTCCTACGCCAGACACTTTACATCTGGGTGTGTCTCGCCTTAAATGCCTATGAAAGAATGTGGCTGGCTCAGTACACGTTTATCCTAGCAAAAACAATCTCAGCATACATTCTACAGGGTGACAGTCACAGTGCAGAGACAGTGAAATAACCAGTCAAGTATGCGCGTGCCTGCAGTTCTCCAAACAAACAGGACACACACATAGGAAAGAAAGAAAATCAGCAAAATTATTATCTCAGGCTATTTGGTGATGCAAAATAGAACTCTGCTTTATATATTCCTAAACCATTTAAACATTTTCCAGTTATCCATAGACTATCTCAAAACACAGCATGTCAGAAATATATACGGCTATGGAAAGCTAATCCCCTAGAAAATACTTAGCTCGAGTTTTTCAAAGTTCCTGAGAAACGGCTACAGTTAGATTATTGGCTGCTCTTGCAGAGGACCTGGGTTCAGTTCTCAGCATCTACATGGTGGCTAACAACCACCCATAACTCCAGTTCCAGGGGATCCAACACCCTCTTCTGACCTCCAGGGGCACTGTACACACATAGTGCACTTACATACGTACAGGCAAAATACTCATACACAAAATTCTTTTTAAAAAGATGTTCTTGAATCTTCCATTTGCAGGTTAAGGTCTCAACAACAACAAAAATGTAAGAAAATTGGTCTGGACCTTCTGAAAGTCAACATCCTAAAACAAGCATCGAACAGGAGGTGTAAGAGGCAACACAGGCTGTCTCACAGCCAAAGAAACTGAGGAACTGGGAAAATAGAAGGTGATGCACAAATCTTGATTAAATCCAGTTTTGAAAAAAATGTTAGAAAAATAGGAGACAACTAGGAAAGCTTGAAATAAAAGAGAAATTACATAATAATAAACAGTTACTTTTTCTTGTTTTTACTTTGTGTGCAGAATATGTGTATTTGCATTCAGATATGCACATGCACGTGTAGACACTCACATGGAGGCCAGAGGTGAACATCAGGTACCCTCAGTCACCCCTCACCTTATTTTCTTGTTTGAGACAAGTCATCTCACTGAACCTGGAGCTCGAAGACTGGCTACACCAGGCGGCCAGCAAACCTCTGGGACCCTCCTGTCTCCACCTCTCCAGTGCTGGGATTCCAGGTGTGGGATGCCACACCCAGTTTCGTACCTGGGATCCGGGGATCAAACTCAGGTTCTCATGCTTGCAAAGCAAACACTTCACAAAGCCATCTCTCCAGCCCCAACTTTCTTTGGTTTTTGATACTGAAATTGTAATTATGCAGGAAAATTATTTTGGGAGACATACGTAACTAGATTATGAGCAAAACTATCATGATGCCTGTAACTTTTGTGTGTAATGCACACACACAAACTGATGGTCAAAGTCAGAGCTGAAACAATCACTGACAGTAGTTGAATGCAAACAGTGATCCACAGATACTTTGCACACTGTTCTTCTGCTGTTCTACACACCTAAAGACCCTAATGATCAAAAGCTAACAGACCTCTGCGCAGACCGAGCACTCACACCTGACCCTCTAAGGCTAGAGGGAAGGAATTTCCGTAAGCACGGCCATCTGTGTTTATTTAATCTGGGTCAAAAATATCATGGGGATAAAGAGATGGCTCAAACGCTAAGAGTATTTACTGCTCTTCCAGAAGATTGGCATTTGGTTCCCAGCATCCATGTTGGGGGGCTCATGACCACCAGGGGGATCTGACGTCCTTTTCTGGCCTCTGTGCACTCAAGTGCACATACACGTAAGTTAAAAATAATAAAAATAAATCTTTTTTAAAGGTAGCAACGCTTTTATTTACAGAGAGAGAGGGGAGAGA
>NW_008360311.1:6617783-6634333 GCF_000622305.1 Nannospalax galili
CATATACACACCCTGGAGCTAGATACGCATTTTCCTATCTCTCCCACACATTGTTTACCTATGACACCTATTCCCAGCAGTGCATAGTTACAGAGTTTCTGGAAAAAACTTTAGACAACCCTGACCTTTAGAAAGTGCTACACCCCAATGACCCCAGGTAAGCAATCTGGGTGACACTGGTCATGGGTGAGGAAGCTCTTAGTCCTGTCCAATGCTAATATTTTAAGAGTCAACAAATAAACCACTGTTTTTCAGCTCTCAAAGAAATCATAGCACACACATCAAGTTCTGCCTTTAACTATCAATACAGGCGCCACACAGAATCCCACTTGTCGTGGAGAAAGCAAAGACGAAAATATCTACCATCCAGCAGAACTGTGTGAAACCCACCCCCAGCACCTCCCTTCCGGTCCACAGCTTGACTCCAGGCCCCTTGCCAGGGGTTTCCCCCGTCACTCTTCCCGGTTTTAGTAATTTCTTTGTCATATGAATACCATAAATCCTAGGACTAAAAGCCACATAGAAAGGTCCTGTGTTTATGACACTAGATTTTTCCCAAAGAAAACAGTTTCAAAAAAGGTAGTTGGCTCAGAGGTTAAGAACACTGGCTGCTCTTGCAGAGTTCCTAGGTTCTAATCCCAGCACCCACATGGCAGCTAACAACTGTCCATAACTCCAGTTCCAGGGGCTCTGACACCCTCTTCTGACTTCTGCAGGCAATGCATGACACAGGTGCAGTTACATAGACACAGGTATAACATTCACACACAAAATGAATAAACAACGATTTTTTAAGCTGTTATTTCTATGGCAAAATGCAAATAAAAACTACATTGAAGTTCCATCGCACCACAATCAAAATGGCAGTCATTAAGAAAACAAAAAAGGGTCAGAGAGATTGCTCAGTGAGTCAGAATGCTTGCTATAGGACCATGAGGTCCTGAGTTCAAATCCCCAGCACCTACATAAAAGTCAGGCATGTGGTCACACCCACACATTCACACATACAGAGAGGGGAGGGAGGGAGGGGGGAGGGAAGGGAAAGGAAACAAGTAACAGATGCTATTGAAAATACCGACAAAAGGCAATCCTTGTACACTGCTTATGGGAGCATAAACCAGTCCAGCCGCTATGGAAATCAGTATGATGGTTCCTCAACAAACTAAAACTAAATCTAACATGCGACCTAGCTAGCCCACAGCTGGGTATTTACCCAAGGGACTCCAATTCGACACATCACAGAGGTACTCACACATCAGTGTGCACCTGTAGTCACAACAGCTAAGTCATGGAACTGACGCAGATGTCCAGCAACAGAGGCCTGGGTAAGGCCTCATACGCAATGAGTTGGTTTGGTTTTTTTCAGTCATAAGAACAAAGATATGCTGTCTGCAGGAAAATGAACACAACTGGACAGAATCACACAGAGCAAACTGAGTCAGTTTCAGGAAAACAATGTTAAGTGTCTTCTTTCATCTGTAGACGCTGATTTTATGTTTTATGTAGTCATGTAAAATCATACATGTACAGGTAGCATAAACTAGAAATAGGCTGCCTAAGAGAGCACAGGGGACTGAGGAAGATTAAAGTAACTACTTCACTGAAGGGGCTGGAGCAGCGACTCAGTGGGCAAAGTGCCTGCCATGCAGGCATGATGACCCGAACCCACGGAAAGCTGATGCAGCAGTGTGCGGCTGTAATCCCAGTGCTCCTGTGGGGAGGGGGACAGGCGGACAGGAGGCCCCTAGCTCAGGCTAGCAGGGCGTTCACAGAGCCGAGAACAAGAGACCCTGTCACAAATAAGGAAGGTGAAGACCAACATCCAGGGTTCTCCTCTGAACTCCACATTGTGCATACCCACACACATGTGTGTTCTCCCTCCCCCTCTCTCTCGCACACGCACGTACACACGCACACTTTATAATAGATCCCAAGCACGGAAAACTGTGGGTTTCAGGGAACAGTGATCTGACAATGCCAATGAATGCAGCACTCTGACGAGGGGTTTTGACAGTGAAGGATGGAGGCCGTGAAATAAGAGCAAATGCAGAGCTGGAAAGCCAGCTCAGCGGCTTAGAGCACTGGCTGCTCCTGCAGAGGACCCGGGTTCGGTTCCCAACACCCACATGGTGCCTAACAACTGCCTGTGACTACAGTTCTAGGAGATCTGATGACCTCGTCTGACCTCTGGGGGCACTGCATGACACAAGTGCACTTACATACATGCCGGCAATATACTCATATGCATAAACTTAAAAAAAAAATCACACACATACAGGAGAGCTCTGCATCTTCCACCAAACTTTGCTGTGAACTGAAAACTGCCCTAAAAAATAAAGTCATTTAGAAATGGAAACTGATGAGGGCTGGAGAGACAACGTAGTGGTTAAGAATACATACTGCTCTTGCAGAGGACCCGAATTCCATTCCCCACATCAGGCGACTCATGCCTGTCTGTAACTCCAGTTGCAGTGGATTCCAACACCCTCTTCTGGCCTCCATAAGTACCAGGCATACACATGGTGCACAGACCCACACACAGACACACACATCCACATAATTAAAAATAAGTCTTAAAAAAACAAATGAAATGGGAAAATTTAAATCCCCTAAAACATAACTTTACTTGTCTATGCTCCCAGAACATACCTCATATCTGGCTGCAGCTGCTGCCAAGGTCCCTTCATGACGTCAAGGCAACTTTCTACACTGATATTAATGTAAAAGTAATGGTGCTAGCCTGGTTTCTCCGAGACAAACAGCAATTCATTCTAACTTCAGAACAATCTGCCAATCTTTCCCTCTCCTAAGTGCACCCTAGAAGAGGCTTTGGTGAAACCGTGAGACTTTATAAGCCCTTCAACAACTAGAATAATGTGGACACAAAGGAAAGAAAAAGGTTACTGAACTTGCTAGCTTCCAGGTCCTTTACGTCAACAAAGAAGTTGCAACTGAGCCTGGGACAGTGGTGCAAGCCTGCAATCCCAGCACTCAAGGAATTGAGGCAGGAGTTCACAGAGTTCGAGGCCAGCCTGGGGTACAAAGTTAATTCTTGGCCAGCCTGGTCTAAACAACTAGACCTTGTCTCAAAGGAGGGGCTACGAATGGGAGAGAGAAGAAGGAGGGAGAAAAGAAAACAGATAGTGCAGGCTAGGTGCTGAGGTAAGATGCTGCCAGAGGGAGGAGTCATAGCTGAGCCATCTATGATGCAAGGCTTGCTGAAAGCCAGACCTGGCCTTAGCCCCAGAGGCCTGTGCCGAATGTCCAGTCACCCCCCCCTACTTAGGTTCACTCACGCATAAAGACAGTAGCTCCCCCCCCCAATTTGGAAAAGTAACAAAGTGCTTCTCAGTTCCCACTCAGGAGGTGTGGTCAAGGTGCCTCCCACCCTGTAGCACAGCGTGCTAGGTTCTCCCAGAAGACAGCCACACGGCTGTGAAAACAGGCTTTTCACTACCTTACCAGCCACTGTGGAGAGTCCTTTAAAGGGGGAGGAGGGTTTAAGTTTGTCAGGAGTAGGACAAGCACATGGGGATGCTGACCAACTGTAAGATTGAGCCACGGGCTCTTCCTGCTACACTTGTACCTGGTTTTCCCATGACTCTGACACCTGGAGCAGAATGGAGTCAGCAGAAGGCTTTTCGATGGCCCATCCAGGGAAGACCAGCTCCTCTTATCTTGGCCAGGAGCATGGGCACAGTGCCTGGTGTTGCCAGCTGAGGAAACCAAGTCCCAGTTCCCTTGGCCTCCCAAGCTGCATGCTGTGCGTCTCTGGTTTCCAGCCCAGCCCAATCTCTCTCCATCCACAGAGACTCTCTTGATGTCTTAGCTCTGCACGTAGACGCTTGAAAGGAAAGATCCAAGTGGGATTCAGGGCTGAGGCCTCCTAGCATCATAAAATGGAGCTCTGCACATAGCAGGAAACCAGAGTGATGAAAGGCAGAAGAGGTCCAGAGGGCTAGAAACCGCCGCAGGTCCACAACTTCTTTCCATGGGAGGAATGTGGAACCCGGCGGGTCTGACTTTGGGGGCTTTGAAAAAGGGTTCTATCACGGACAGCAGAAATTACAGTTATTTGGCTCAATGATGCTTTGGGAAGAGAAAAAGCTGGGCCTCTGATTTCTAAAAGAAATTCCTTACCACTCAAGTTTCTCTTTTCCAGCCCTCCACACCTACCTGGGGTGAAGACCTCACAGAGAGATGGCACATCCCACACGAGGTCATTGCAAAAGAATTTGCTGGACCTACTCATGCACTGCAAAGCGGTTTAGTGTGCCCAGGACTGCAGAAAACAACCTGCTAGGGTATTTGCTCTGTAAACATTGCACTTTAAAGGCCTTTTAGAGAACAGGCCTACAGAACGTACGAGACACTTCAGAGCTGCTTCTAAACCCCATGCCCGAGGAGCCCGTCACCCTCCTAAAAGCTTCAAAATGCAAGCTTCCATGTAAGCCGTGACTGTCCAGTGTGATGAACTCTCATTTTTAATAATAAGACTACCAACAAAAAGTCCTTCAAAGTGAAAACCAAATGACAGAAATGGTCATTTGGTGAATCAACCGAACCCTTAAACAGTACAGGTAAGAGGGAGAGATCGTCTACAAGTACCAACTAAACACAGCTTAACTCTCCTTGTTGAATTACCTGCCAAGTCTCTGCAGAAACAAAGGAGAGAAATTACAATCCAAGTCTCACACATGACCACCCTGCCATCTTTTATCTCCCACACCACGAGACACACACATGCTTATTTCTTCCCCTTAAATCTGTTTTGAAATCACTAAAAGATGTGAGCTTTGGGAATTTCTCCAGCATTCCATAGTCTTACAACTCCCAAGTACATGTCACAGAACTATGTAACCCCATTCTGGGCGTGAGAAAGGATGGACTGACACAAGCAGTCCACACCGTGTACAAACCTGAGGAGGACACGGCTCAGCTTTCAAACACACACTGTCATGGTCCCAAAGAGAAGTTACTACACAAGATGGATATGGGGTCCTGGAGGGAGATTTGAAACATCTCCTCTCAGTTCCCCTTCAAGACTATCAGAAAGGTATTGGGCTTTAGTTAGTGAAAATTTAACTATTAGTTTCTTCGACCCATTTGAATTCTTTTTTTCTTTTTTCTTGTTTTTGAGACAAGGTCTCACTACGTGGTGTTGACCTCCTGGGCTCCCAAGTAGCTGAGATTATCAAGTGTTTGAACTTAATGGAATCTAAATCATAGCCACACATCAAATTCCTTGTATAAGGTTTAAAACCCAAGACCCTGGGGCTGGAGAGATGGCTCAGTGGTTCAGGGCGCTAGCTGTTCTTGCAGAGGACCTGGGTTCAAATTCCAGCACCCACAGGGTAGCTAACAACTGCCCATAACTCCAGTTCCAGGGGATCCGACACCCTCTTCTTGCCTTCGCAAGCAATGCACATGCAATGACATGGGTGCACTCACACACATGAGGGCATAACGCTCATACACATAAAATAAAAAATAAATAAAATTATTTTTAAAACCCAAGACCCTAACTTTAGTTGCTAAATACCCCTGACATCAAAAGCTTTCAAAAGCACATTTCAAATTCTAGCATTTCCTTCCTGACATTCGGTGGTAAGGTAGAGGTTTGTCCACAAACACATCTCCCAGCTCCCCTGTGCACCAGCCATGTAAGTGACCTTTCGGAGCTTTTCCTGAGCCACATCTGACGAGGGAAAAGAAAGACGCTGTTCTTGCTCTGGCTCAGTGATAGTTAGCCTACATGAGGGGCAGCTACATAGCAGCCTCCTTACACAGAAGAAGACAAAATCCAAGACATGGCACCAGTCTAATACTATAAAGTCCTTGGGTCCAACATCAGACACTTTGCCCAGGAAAAAGAAAATCACCCTCACATCATTTGTTCTGACTTTACATAGTTCCTCGCCACTTCCCTGACCTTGCTTAGTAGCCCTTAGAGGATTTCCAAGAGGCGATGACAGATAAACACACCGATGACAAATACACCGAGGGATCACAATGCGGGTGGCAGGCAAATGACCAAAAACAAGCACTCCACACACAAAAAGCTGCTTCCCAAAGGCCCCACAACAGGTAAGAATGATGAGAAGCATCCAGGCTAGCCCAGCACGTGGCAATGCCTGTAACCTCATTACTCGGAAGGCTGAGGCACGAGGATCAGGAATTCCAGGCCAGCCTGGGCTACACAAGGAAACCTTGTCTCAAAAGCAACAACAACATATTCAGCATAATCTGTAAAAGAAGGCAGAAAGAAATGTATTTTAGAGAAGTCACATCCTCCTGGTTAAAGGACAACAAAAGGCTCCAGAAAGACAAACCTTTAGCTATCAGAACCATTCACCCCCTACAGGGTGGTTCCGGTCTACATTCCCGTCACACTCCAAAGCAAACCAACTCTGGGAACTCTGAAAAGTGTGGCTGTCAACTTGAAAGAGGCACTGGGACAGTAGAGGGAAATGTCCTGGGAAAATAGGCAGTTTAAAAGGGCCCCCAGGTTTTGTTAAAAAGATCACTCCCCTACACTCAAGATTACTTACTGCCTTGAGCCAGCTGGCAACAGAACTAAGTCTTCATTTTTTACTTTATCAAAACTTTAGGGCATCCAATGCATACCTTGGATAAAATAATATGTTGTCTAGAATCTGACTTTAAAACAAAATAAGGGTCACACCGAGTAAAAGCCAGACAGGGTGGCACTCATCTGTAATCCCAACACTGTGTTGAGACAGGAGGATCATAAATTCAAGGCCGGCTTGGGATGCACAGCATCGGAACCTTGTCTACAAAAGTAAGTTTGTTAGTGAGATGGATGGGCCGACAGCCAGGAAAGACAGTGGTTGAGGACTGGGTGGGTGCTCAGAAGCAGCAGTACTGGCTCTGAATTCAAAGCTGTTGAAACTGGGAAACAGATATGTCAGGGAACCACAAGATTTTTTTTTAAGTTGTGCATGTGTCTAAAATTTTCCATCATAAAAAGATGAGGTTTTTGAAAAGCCCAAAATGATGCTTTGTGAGCTGATCTGGTAAATGCGTGGCAATGTTACGACATGGAACAAAGAGGAGCCCCTTGTTTCCCTTCCAACCTAAACATCTTGTCCTTCCAGCCAAAATAAAAGTTGCATTCAATAGCCAGGTGTAGTGACACTTATAATCCCAGTACTGCAGTGGCCAAGGCAGGAGAGTTGTGAGTTCAAGACCAGCCAGGACCACATAGAAAGACTGTCTCAAAAAACAAACCACAACAAGCCTTGCATTTAGCTAGGTCAAACTGACAGTATCAGTTTTTTCATTTCATTTTAAACACAGTAGACAGGCTGATGAGATGGCTCAGTGCGTGAAAGCCACCAAGCCTGCTGACCTGAGTTCCCTGGAAACCATGCGGTCCCTTCACAAGCATCTCACCTCAGGGCTTCCTATCTACTGTACCACTCTGTTGTAGTGTGGGAAAATCCACACGTGCCATTAGAACCTCTTCTTCAAAAATCAGTTTCAAAACCACAATTACAAAAACAACTGGAGCAGTTCAGCAGCCTGGGCACACAGTAAAAGGAAAAGAAATTCAGAGAAGGTAAGCAAGCCTGTGGCTGGGTGTCAGTCTCCTGAAGAAATGCATGCTGACGGGATAGAACTGGAGAGATGCTGGCTCTTGGTGAGAGGCGGTGCCCCTGACCTCCCTCAGCAAAGTATTCTACACCTCCCTTTCCTTCCTGCCCTGGGCCTGACTGTGTCCTTTCAACCCCCACCCAGATCCAGGGCTCTGGGATGGGAGGACTCACCATACCACTTCCTATCCAGCTGGCGGCAGCTAAGCGGATCTGCCAACTCTCGGGATCTCAGTGCCCAGCACTGGGCTCAGGGGCTTCTCTGGCCCAGCCAGGGAGCTGGTCCCTATCACAGACATGTCCACAAACAAGTCGCTGAGTACTATGGAAGCATGGCTCCAAAGCTGCCTCTCCTCCCTCCCTTCATTTTGAACATGGGCATAACTGTGCTCACCCCACAAAGTCCTTGGGACACCATATAAGTTAAGGGTTCCTTATCATTTAGATTTTGGATTTTCCAGATTTTTTTTAAATAGTTACATTTACATAACTAAATAAATCAGGAATGGGACCCAAGGTTGGGGAGGCAGCTCAGTAAAGTGTTTACTGCATGAGCACGAGGGATCTGAGTTCAAGTCCCACAACCCACATAAAAAGCTGGGGGACATGATACATGCCTGTAATCTAGCCCTTGAGAGGCAGAAACAGGAGGATCACTGGGACTCACTGTCCAGCTAGCCTAGCCCAGTGAGAGACCCTGTCTCAAAAAATACGATGGACAGCTCAAGGAGGACACAGGAGGTTGACCTCTGGCCTCTAAACACACACATACACAGGTACACACACCCACATGTGAACATGGACAGACGTGCACATATACACACACAAATTTTATGCATCCAACAAAGCTACATGGTATGGAACTACCCTCTTGTGACATAATATTTGGACTAAAAAAAACTTTTGAATTCTGGAAACATTTCAGATTTAGACTAGAGAAATTGAAGCCATATATAAATTCCTAGTGTGCAGTAAACATGACTTATGTGTGTTATCCGAGCTGTAGTTATCATTTCACTAAAGACTTCAGGAAACCCCTGAAAACACGCTGCCAAGTACAAGCAACTGCCTTCAACAGGCCAACAGTTACAGAGCAGAAGTATTTCTTACATTAAAGATTCTCATCAGAAGGAAAAAAAACACGAAAACAAAACAAGCAACCACCAGTCCCAGGGAGCAGGGAGGGTGACAGAATGGGCTTCAGGGAGGGTGACAGAGTGGGCTTCAGGGAGGGTGACAGAGTGGGCTTCAGGGAGGGTGACAGAGTGGGCTTCAGGGAGGGTGACAGGGTGGACTTCAGATCTGTGGCCACTCAGATGAGTCAGGAAGTTCTGAAGTGTTAGACGGCCATCACTGCTCCAGAGCCAAGAGGCTGAATCACAGGGAGAAAGAATGAAAACAGGTATAAACTAACATCAGCTGTTAAAGGGCTGCACAGTTCCCAGTGATGAAACCCAGGGTTAATTGCCAATGTGGGAAACAGAGCCTCCAAGCAGAGGTATTCCTGCTGCTCCTGAGCCTGCAGGCACACCCAGGCCCAGCAGCCCTGTCCCGGCTCTCCTTTTTTCTCTCTGCCCCTGCCTTCTCCTAGCATGCTGTGATAAATACCATGACCAAAAGCAACCTGGGGAGGAGAGGGTTTACTGCAGCTTACAGGTCACAATCTAGGGAAGCCAGAGCAGGAACCCGGAGGCAGGAACTGAGCAGAGGCCAAGGAGGAATGCAGCTTACTGGCTTGCTTCTCCTGGCTTGCTTGGCTACCTTTCTTACACAGCTCAAGCCCATGTGCCTAGGGATGGCACTGCCTACAGTGGGCTGGCCCCACCAACATCAAACAATAATTACAAAAATGTCTGGGGCTGGAGAGATGGCTCAGCGGTTAAGAGCACTGACTGCTCTTGCAGAGGACCCGGGTTCATCTCCCAGCACCTACATGGCAGCTACGCACTGTCCTTAACTTCAGTTCCGGGGGATCCGACAGCCTCTTCTGACCTCTGCGGCATTGCACGACAAGGTGCACTCACATACATGCAGGCAATATACTCATACACATAAAATAAAAATAATAAATAAAATAAAATAAAAAGAAAGAAAATGTCTCACAGACGTGGCCAAGGCCAATCGGATGGAGGGACTTCTTCGGTTGAGGTCCTTCTCCCCAGATGTCTCTACTTTGTGTGAAGCTGACACAAACTCAGCAGCCCACTTGTAAATACACACATCCCACACATCCCACACTAGTACATTCAGAATGATCTGTGTAAATGAAGCCGTCCTCATGCCACTACCAGGAAAGAAAGACCGACGACTCACAGCACAGCAACATACTGTTGTAAAGAGAAGCATCGTCCTCCTGTCACCACAGATCACCTCAAAAGGAGGACTGCTCAGCTGCCTGGCCCAGCACACAAGAAGCCTGGGCCTCTGCGAGTGAGACGCAGTGTTTGTGACTGGGTCTGACACCTTGGTGTCCTCCTGGGGTGTGAGCACACCGAGAAGGAAGGCAAAGATCAACCACTTCAGTTTTCAAGTGAGGCTTTTCAACACTGACCGCTTAGATGTGTGCAACTTCTCAGCAGGGGAGGCAGCCCAGCCTATAAAGTGTTTGCTGCACAAGCATAAGGAAGTGAGTTCAATCCCCACATGGTAGGAGAGAATTTACTTCCACAAATTGTCCTCTGACCTCCCCATGCATACCATGGCATGCATGTACCCACATACATACACAAACTAAAGAAATAAATGTAATAATAAAAACCAGCAACAGATCTTAAGGATTATACATAATCTGCTGTGGCAGAGAGAAGGAAATGGATACATGATCAGCATCCACAGTGGGTTACATTCAAATACATTTTGGTACAGCCACGTTTTTAAGGCATGATGCAGTGGTTGACTAGTTAAATCAGGCATGATGCAGTGATTGACTAGTTAAATCTATACTGGTTTGGAGCAACTCCTGTGGTATGCTTTTAAGTGGGAAGAGTTGCAGAGTAATGTGTAAGAAAACCTCTTATGTGTGTTCACATTGAATGGGTTTGGAGAAAGTCACAGAGCACTTCCCCCTCAAGGATAGGCAAGAGACCAGAGAAAGACTATCTATCGACATTATGCTATAAAGAAGACCTTTTAAAACCACTAACACCCACCCCTTCTAAATGCTGGATAAACAGCTATCGGATTTAAGTAATTCCTGTGTGGTAGGAATGAATGATGCTAAACACGTTTTCATGCCTTATCCCATTCAATCCTCAAGGTCCTGACTTAAAAATCAGGAAACTGAGGCCATATAATACCTGCCAAACTTCCAGAGCCAGTTAGGCGAAGGTTGGCTTTAAGCTAAGTCTCTCACCCTTAGTTAACATTGGAAAGTCACAGTGTGTCTTGCCACACAGGCCCCTTCACAGACAACTGACGAATTATGATTATTTTGTATTATTTTCCCAAATAAAAATGTTTCAAATGTAATTTTAAGTGGCTTCACAGTGTTCTACTGTATAAAGCACCATTTATGAAACTATCCTCTTTTTTTTTTTTTTTTTTGGTGTTTTTGAGACAGGGTCTCCCTGTAGCCCCAGCTGTCCTGGAACTCACTATGTAGACCAGGCTGGCCTTGAACTCAAGGAGATCCACCTGCCTCTGCCTTCCGAGTGCTAGGATTAAAGGCGTGCACCACCAAGCGTGGCTCTGTCCTCTATTTTTGAGTGTGAGATCCATTCTGATTTTCTCCACTGTTCAAGATTCATCTGCTCCTTTAATTCTTTTTCTTTTTGAAATGCTGGGGATTGAACCCAGGGCCTTGTGCATGTTAGACAAATGTTCTACCTCCTTAGCTACAGCTTCCTCACTGAATCCTTTGGAGTAACTACTTACAACCCTTACCAAGGAAAAAGCTATATATTTAGAAGTCTCTTACTATATATCCCTGAATTGCTTCCCAAATTCATCAAACGCAGGAGCTACTAGGCTGGGGATGTAGCACAGTTAGTGCTTGATTCACAGCACTACATGAACTGGGCATGGTGGGCGCATGCCTGTGATCCGGCACCGGGGAGGTAGAGACAGGAGGACCCGCAGCTGGGGACAGCTTCCGAGGGAGCGAAGATGTTGCTCTCCAGGCTGGTACCCGTGGAAGACGTTACTTGGCCTGAACATCAAATAACTGTACCTCCTCATATTTACCTTTTATTTCTTCAAAAACTACTATTCACACAGCACAGAATCCTGTGGTGTTTCTAAAGAACAGGAAGTGCCTTCTTTCTCTCCCCACCTCATCATATGAAATGCTAGGAGAGAGTAAAAGAGGACAAGGACACAGGTCAGCAAGGACACGGGTCAGCAAGGACACACACAGGTCAGCGAGGACACACACGGGTCAACGAGGACACACACGGGTCAGCGAGGACACACACAGGTCAGCGAGGACACACACAGGTCAACGAGGACACACACAGGTCAACGAGGACACACACGGGTCAGCGAGGACACACACAGGTCAACAAGGACACAAGGTTAGCAAGGACACGGGTCAGCGAGGACACACACAGGTCAGCGAGGACACGGGTCAGCGAGGACACACACAGGACAGCGAGGACACGGGTCAGCGAGGACACACACGGGTCAGCGAGGACACACACGGGTCAGCGAGGACACAAGGTCAGCAAGGACATGGGTCAGCGAGGACACACACAGGTCAGCGAGGACACAGGTCAGTGAGAACACAGGTCAGCGAGGACACACACAGGTCATCAAGGACACGGGTCAGCGAGGACACACACAGGTCAGCGAGGACACACATGGGTCAGCGAGGACACAAGGTCAGCAAGGACATGGGTCAGCGAGGAC
This sequence comes from Nannospalax galili, assembly GCF_000622305.1. Taxonomy (NCBI): domain Eukaryota; kingdom Metazoa; phylum Chordata; class Mammalia; order Rodentia; family Spalacidae; genus Nannospalax; species Nannospalax galili. The sequence goes on from NW_008360311.1 coordinate 6,630,245, forward strand.
ACAGGTCAGTGAGAACACAGGTCAGCGAGGACACACACAGGTCAGCAAGGACACAGGTCAGCGAGGACACACATGGGTCAGCGAGGACACACACGGGTCAGCAAGGACACACACGGGTCAGCGAGGACACAAGGTCAGAAAGGACATGGGTCAGCGAGGACACACACAGGTCAGCGAGACACACACGGGTCAGCGAGGACACACACGGGTCAGCGAGGACACAAGGTCAGAAAGGACATGGGTCAGTGAGGACATACACAGGTCAGCGAGGACACAGGTCAGCGAGGACACACACTGGTCAGCGAGGACACGGGTCAGCAAGGACACACACGGGTCAGCGAAGACACACACGGGTCAGCGAGGTCACAGGTCAGCGAGGACACACACAGGTCAATGAGGACTCCCGACTACAAAGAGGGGCATTAAAAGGAGAAGGGCAACGAAGAAGCTTGGGTTAAAGATTACATCCAAACACCAATGTCACACCAGTGACACACACTCAGCAAAGAAACAATGGGAGACTCAATTCAGGTCGCAAATGAAGATCAAATGCTTCTGCTAGCCTTCTGTAATTCTAGTCACTTAGTAAACACTGGGGCCTTGCTAAGTCATCAACTCTCTGGACTACAATGGCACTGACCTTGTCGGTAAGACAGGATTCTAATCAGCAACTACAACGGGGCAGTAGTAGTGAGGGACAGGACGCGTGAGGGACGGGACGTCATCGGCATATCTGAGCCCCCATGCTCCAGGGAGAACGAACTGACTTGCAAACTACATAACAGCCAGTGCTTAGCCACTTACATTCTAACTTAGAACTGTTAGAAGATGTCTAAACACAAAGAAAAATGACTCAAGGTGACACCAGCTGAACAGCTCAGTCCAGCAACGCCCGTCACTGTATTAAAATGTCTTTGTAAAATGGACATGCTTGAGCCTCTGCCGTTCTCATACCATACGTCCACCACTGCTCCTGTTCACCTATCCTTTAACTTTCTCATTTAGAAAAGGGCGATTGGGAGGCATGGGGGCTGTAGAGATGGCTCAGTAAAGTGCTTGTCACATAACCATGAGGACTTGGGTTCAATCCCCAGCACCCACATAAAAAAGCCAGGCATGGTGGGACATGCTTGCAATCCAAGTACTGGGGAAGTTCAGACAGGAGGATCCTGGGAAGCTCACTGGCCTATCAGTCTAGCCTTATCAGTAAGCCCTGAGTCCCAGCGAGAGACCCTATCTCAGAAAACAAGGTAGACGGTTCCTGAAGGACACCCAAGGTTGACATCTGGTCATCACCACATGGGCACACATGCAAGCAAACACTCAAAACTAAATAAATAAGAAGGGCGACCTTGAAGACTGTTCCTGTAGGGCTCCTTCACACACTTAACAATCTCATCAGAACTCATCCTATGTTAGCGGGCATACATCTCCATCTATCCGACTTTCCCTTTTTAGGCATGTTTCTTCACTCTTTATCTCCAGGGTTGCAGCACTACTATAAGATGAGATATCTTCACAGTCTCGAGCAAAGAGGTAGGCATGCTATTCAACAAAAACATAGGGCAGACTGTATTTCCCTATTTACAAAATCTGCACTTGAAGGTTAAAAAAAAGTATCCTCACCACCACCCAAAGAAAATGTAAGCATGTTGTCACACTGGGTAGTTTTTGTGAACCTGACACAATGTAGACTTCCCCTTGGAAGAAGAAACCTCAACTGACAAGGTTCCTTCATCACACTGGCCTGTGGGCGTCTCTGAGACATTTTCTTAATTGGCAATTGATGTGAGAGAGTCCATCCAGTCCACTGTGTGTGGTGCCATCCCTAGGCTGGTAAGAAAGGTCACCAGGCAAGCCAGGGGAAGCAAACCAGTAAGCAGCATTCCTCCATGGTCTCTGCTGAGTTCCTGCCTCCAGTTTCCTGCCCTGGCTTCCCCGGATGATGGGCTATAAAACCTGTAAGATGAAATAAACGCTTTCCTCCCCAAGTTGGTTTTGGTCAGTGTTTTATCACAACAGCAATCAAACTAGAACACATGCCATCCTTTGTAGTAGATAACAAAAAACAAGAAATCAAAAGGAAAGTACCTAATAGGGTTGGACCTAGATTTATTGAATTCCAGTCAATAATCAGAAATTTGGAGCTAGGAGATGGCTGAGTTTAAATGGGAAAATGAAGATGCTTCTGCCTTTTTCCTAAGTGAACATTCATTTCCTATCAAATGCTAAAAGCTCGATGTCTGGTGAACCAGATTTTAGAAGGCTCCCACTGCACTAATATAGAGGGTAAAGGTCTGCAGAGAGAGCTGAATAGGCCTTCAGGGGGCTGAGCTTTCAGGAAAGCACGGTGCCAGGTATTACTGTTTGGTTTGGGGAAGGAAGCTAGTAGGAGGTGGATAACGAAGGACTGGAGAACGGAAGAACGGTTCAGATGTCTTTACAGGGAAATGTGACCCCTCCCAGTGCAGATGGGAACAGGAAGTCACAGGGCCCTAAGAGGGCAGTGTTCAGAGCCAACAAAGGTGAGGGCGGCCACAGCGGGACCTTATGGGAGAGGGGGTCACACGGCAGGGGCGAGTGGGCATTTAGCTGTTCAAGGAAAGCCAAGCCAGCCAAAAGGTGAGACATTTACAAACTCAAGAAGAAGAGCACGCTCAAAACAGAAAACACTGTCTGCACACCCCACTTGATTGAGCCACAAACACTCCTCACATACTCACACTGAACAGATCCAGTGTACTGAATCTAACCCAGAGACAACTGCTGCCCTTTACACGGGGAGGATGGCGAAGAGGAAGGTGTCACACCGCCCGGCGTCCTGCAGTGCTGACTGCATTCTATACCAGACTCTCAGCACTCTGAGTGGGCCCCATTCTCTCGCAGGAGTCAAGAGACTACCACAGACCAGCAGCTCCCGAAGCTCCCAGACTCAGCAGCCAGGAATTTTCTAAGAAAGACTCCCCGTGCTGCCTGTGGAACCTTTAGGAGCATCACATTCAAGTTGAATATGGCTGTGGTGACCTCCAGGAGCAAGAACTCAGGGGCAGAGGAGTGAAACTCTTCATGGAATTGCTGAGAGAGAAGAATCAGTGGACCCTGAGCTGGGAGACTTGAACCTAGAGCCAAATTCAGAATACAGAAGACCTAGACCTACTCACTCCCACCTCCATCACAAGGAAACAGAGAAGGCTGATGTGCCTGCAAGAATGGGTAACAGAAGGCTGAACGACATACAAACATGGGGAGTGCCTACAAACAGGGAGAGGATAAGAAGAAAGGCTGGGCTGGAGAGGATGGCTCAGTGGTTAAGAGCACTGACTGCTCTTGCAGAGGAACCAGGTCTGAATCCCAGAACCCACATGGCAGCTGACAACCGTCCGTAACTCCAGTTCCAAAGGATCCAACACCCTCTCCTGATCTCCATGGGCTTTGCATGACACAGGTGCACTTACATACGTGCAGGCAATACACTCACATAAAAATAATCGAACCTGGGTCCTCTGTAAGAGCTGCCAGTGCTCTTAACTGCTGAGCCATCTCTCCAGCCCTAAATCAAGTATTTTTTAAAACTCAAAAAAAGTTGGACATGATGGCTCACACCTTTAGTCCCAGCACTCAGGAGGCAGAGGCAGGCAGATCTCTGTGAGTTCAAGGCTGACCTGGTCTACATAGTGAGTTCCAAGCCAGCTGGGGCAACAGGGAGACCCTGCCTCAAAAAGACCGAAAAAAAAACAGTCACAACTGTACCTCTGCTAGACCACCAGGGAAGTCTTGTGTGGCTGGAACAGAAATGGTTCCAGAGTCTCCTAGAATTTGCTGAGGCTTGTAATTGCTATAACAATCTAGAGTAAACTGTTTAAAACAGTTGTGATGGGGCTGTACCTTCAGGAGCTGGAGCAAGAAACTATTTTGTAGGCGTTTCTTAAAACTGAGTCTTCAAAACAGTCAGTGCTGGTCTGGATGGTTAAGATGGTTGCTTGACTGACAGGCCTTTGATTAGACAGCCAAAGACAGCTGTCGGAGAGTCAGATTGCTCCATCCTCCAACTGTTTTTGTTTATTTACAGGAAAAGAAAAATAACAAGAA
>NW_008360311.1:6634365-6635300 GCF_000622305.1 Nannospalax galili
GAAAGACTCATTGTTTTTGCTACTAACACTGAGATGTTGGCACATGCATCTCTAATCTGTATGTATCTGATTATTACTAGTCATAATCGGGTTGCACTTGGATCTTTGGCGCCTGTGTATATCTATAAAGTCATCAGGTACATTTCAATGGTAATGTTTATCACCTCTTCTAATTAACATGACGTAAATTTCCATGCTTCCTCCTCAAATATAATACATTTTTTAAAATTTGTTGATTGTGTGTGTGTGTGTGTGTGTGTATCACACAGAACATCCTAAACCATCTTATTCAACTATACACCCACTTCCCAGATGGCACCTCCCATAGCCTCCCTCCCACCACTAAGCCCTTATACTCTGATATCCCTGATAGTGTCTACTGTGTTGTTGGCACCCCAAGTCATTCCCCACTACTTGTCCATCTGGTGAATCTAGTCAGCCTATCTAGGGGTCTTTGTTTAGGAGGGTCAGCTGTTCCTCATAATCAGTTGTCAATATTCCTTTGGATAAGATTGGGGTCTGCTGTTCATTTCCCCAGTTCTATGCTGGGTTACTACCTGGGAGTCCCTTGGGCCACCCTGGCCAACAACTCAAAAGAAGGTATCTCCTATCTGGCATTGTTGCTTGTTATGTAGCCTTTAGCTATACATATGGACTCTTATGAAATTATGTTGGTCCATTTAATCTTTGGTTATACTTTCCTTTTGGGAGTTTAAGACCATACAGTTGGACCAGATAAACTGATTTATTTTTACTCTTAAGGTTGTTTGAGCATCTGTTCCTCAGGGGTCACATGGGCTTGGGAGGAGCCCCTTGGCTCCTTTCTTTTACCAGTTCCATCTATGTGAAGATAAGTCAAAGGTCCTACTCAATCATGGTTGGCTTCGCTTGGAAGCATGGAAGAAATGATTCCTCTGTGTTGACCCTCCTCTTTG
>NW_008360311.1:6636429-6661862 GCF_000622305.1 Nannospalax galili
ATTAGTGATGTTGAACATCTTTTAAGATGCTTCATAGCCATCTTTACTTCTTCTTTTGACAGCTTTCTTTTCATCTCCTTAGCCCATCTTTTAATTGGGTTATTTCTTGTCTTGATTCTCTGTGTTTTGAGTTCATTATATATTCTGGATATTAAACCTCTGTCAGATGTGTTGCTGGTGAAGATTTTCCCCCATTCTGTGGGTTTTCTATTCGCTTCCCTGGTTGCCTCCTTTGATGTACAGAAGCTGTTTAATGTAATGAGGTCCCATTTGTTAATTCTTGTCCTTGTTTCCTGAGCAATTGATGTCCAGTTTAGAAAATTCTTTCTTACATCTATATCTTGTAGGTTTTTGCCAATGTTTTCTTCTAACAGTTTCAGAGTTTCAGGCTTTACATTGAGGTCTTTGATCCATTTGGAATTGACTTTTGTGAAGTTAGTTTCTTTTAATGAGTTGGTATTAATCTGGGTCTTAAAGTCCTGTAGTATTGTTTTTATGAAGTTAGATGCACCAGAGTTTGGTGAATATATGTTCGTGACTGTAATATCTTCTTGGTATATAGTTGAATAAGATAGTTTGGGATGTCCTGTGTGATACACGCACGCGCACACACGCACACACACACGCACACATACACACACATCAACTTGAATGTGATACTCCTCAAGGTTCCACAGGCCTTCAGGGCAGCAAGCAGAGTCTTTCCCAGTGCCAGACACTTCCAGGATCCCATCAGTTCTAGTGAGAATGAATTCCTTGTGATCAGAGAGGAAGAACAGTTTCCCCAGAAAGTGATTTCAGATGGCTATGTTCAGGAGGATTCTCACAGAAGTGACACAATCAGTGTGATTACCTTTCCCTCATATAAACTTGCCCAGCACAGGCTCAAGCATCGAATCAAGTTCTGGACCTCTGCTATGCTGGAAGGCATTTCACCCAAATGAGCTTGGTGCCAGTCCTCCAAACAGGAGGTTCTGCCCACCTGTCTGCCAAGCCAACTCATGCTACAGCTAAGCCTGTTTCTAAAGATGACAGAAGGGTATGGCTACACTACAGAGTCATAGTAATAAAAATAGCATGGCACACAAACCAATGGAATAGAATGAAGGACCAAGATACAAGGCCAGGCAATGGCAACCAACTGATTTTTCACAACGATACATAAAATACACATTGGAGAAAAGATAGTCTCCCCAACAAACGGTGCTGGGGAAACTAAACAATGAAAAGAAATCCTTCTCTCTCACCCTGCACAAAAGTCTACTCCAAACGGATCAAGGACCTCAATGTTAGACCTGAAACTCTGAAACCGCTAAAGGAAAAAGTAGGGTAGACAGTTCATGGCTAAGGGCTTTCTGAATAGGACTGCAACTGCTCAGGAAATAAGGCCAATAATCAACAAATGGGATTCTGTGAAATTGAAAAGGCTTTTGTACAGCAAAGGAAACCATCAATCAAATAGCCTCCAGAATGGGAGAAAAATATTTTTCAACTACATATTTGACAGAGGATTAGTATCTAGAATATACAAAGAACTCAAGAAACTAAATATCATGAAGATAAACAATGTAATAAAAAACAAAATGGACCATAGAACTGAACAGAGAGTTCTCAAAAGAAGAAATGCAAATGCTAATAAACATTTTTTAATGGTCAACATTTTTAATCATCAGGAAAGCACAGATTAAAGCTACTTTGAGATTTCATCCTACCCCAGTCAGAATGGCTAGGATCTAAAACATAATTCATGGCAAATGTGGGTGAAGATGTAGGGAGAGGGAGACACTTCTCCCCTGCTGGTGAGAGTGTAAATTGGCGCAGCCACTTTGGAAATCAGTATGGAAGTTTTTCAAAAAACTAAAACTAGAACTAACATATGATCCACTCCTGGGCATATACCCAAAGGACTCCATACCCTACTATGGAGATATCTGTTCATCAATGTTCAATGCTGCTCTATCTACAATAGCCAGGAAATGAAATCAGCCTAGATGTTCATCAACTGACAAGTGTTGAGTGAAAATGTAGTACACGTACACAATAGAATTTTATTCAGTCGTTTAATAAAAATGAAATTTGAAGGAAAATGGATGGAACTGGAAAATATGTACCAAGTGGGGTAACATACTTGCCCAGAAAGACAAGTGCAGCATGTGCCCTCATATGTGGTCCTGGCTTAGAATTGTAAGATTTGTGTGTTCAATCCAAAGTGTGTGTACAGATCAGGAAGCTAGAAAGGACCCCCAAGAAGGAAGAGGTCTTTAGGAGAACACGTGTAATAGGAAAGTAGAGGGAGGGGAATAGTGGGGACAGGAGGAACTGTGGCGAGGAGGATGTGGGGAGCATGTATGAAAAACCCTTATGGAAACCCATGACTTTGTAAGCTAATTCTAAAAATACAGTTTGGGAGCCGGGCGTGGTGTCACATGCCTTTAATCCCAGCACTTGGGAGGCAGAGGCAGGCAGATCTCTGTGAGTTCAAGGCCAGCCTGGTCTGCATAGTGAGTTCCAGGATAGCTGGGGCTACAGGGAGACCCTGTCTCAAAAAGACCAAAAATAACAATAAAATAATAAAATAATAATAATAATAATACAATTTGGGGGCTGGAGAGATGCCTCAAGGGTTACGAGCACTTGCTGCTCTTCCAGAGAGGAGCTCGGTTCCTAGCACCATGGTTAATCAGCTGACAACCACCTGTAACTCCAGATCCATAGGATCTGACACAGCTACCCACACAGTATGTGACATACACTCATGCAGAAACACACACATATACATGATTAAAAATATATACATGATTGTTAAAGGAGTCTGAACACAGGTTTAAATAGCCTACATGGGCAGATAATGCTTCCCCTGAGAAGACATGGGTTACTAAATTTAAATATCAGTACCAGGCCGTGGATACCTCCTTATGAGTTATTCTTAGTCAGGGAGGTCCTAGACGCTCCCCAAACAATACAAGCTATGGCCATGGCTCTTGGTTACCCATCGTAACTAGATGGTAAGACCCTACTGGTGATGGTGTAACACACTTTGGTTGCAGGACACAGACAGGACAATCAAGCTGGGAAACGTGGATGCTCCCTGCTGGCTACATTGCTTTCACAGCAGGCCACTAGGGGAGAAAAGCTGTCCCATGTCTCAGCCAGCAATGAAACCCCACTACTGCAATATCATCCTGTCAGCAAGATGTGTCCACGGGTATAAGAGTGGCATGAAGGTTTGGGGGTGGCCAAGCACTTTTTAATCAGATCTGAGGCCTGCTCCACCATAGAAAGTTCATGCCCATAAACCTGGTCAAAAGTCCATGACTTGGAAAGTCATCGGCCTTAGGGGGAGCCCACTATTGTTATCTTGCTGAATGGACATGCCATCAAACTGCTTTCAGAATATTTACATTAATACCCATAGACCCAGGTGGCTTTTGGTCTTGGCCCGAGAAGCTTCCTCTGCAGTGGACAGCAATGAATGCAGACTCATAACTGGTCAAAGTGCTGAGAACAGGGGTCTGTGGCACGCTCAGCCCTACATGGGACATCAATATCGCCTGTGCCCCCGCCTCAAGGCTCAGGAAACATTCAGAAAAAGGGTTAGAAAGAATGTAAGAGCCAGGGGATGAGGAGGAGCACTGTGAGATGCTGTTTTCTGGACCTGACCTGGCCACTGCACCCATGAACTCACTGCAATCAACTGAATGTCATTTGGATGAGGAATAAGTAACTTGCAATAATTCCAAGGAGCCTAAACAAATAACGCAGCAGGGATCCACCACACGACGGACCACAGCCATCAGTGGCAGACAGCGGGGAAAAGCTGTTCTAGCAGATTTCCACACCCACAAATAAGCATCAGGCTTCTCCATTTCTAACCCTAATAATCGAGCTCTCCTAGCTGTGGGCTTGTCACGAATCTTCTATCTCCATCGTGAGCTCAGATTTAGAAACATACTTCAGGTCTTAAGAACATTCCTGCTCTGAAGGGTCTGTTGCTTCTACACAGCTGGATGCCCGTGAATAGATGAGGAAGTCCTCGAGCGGCCATGTGGTATGACAGTGCAGAGCTTTCAGAGAAGACACTACCGAACACAATCACGGTAACAGGAGAAATGGAGCTCCTCAGCCCCATCCTGCCAGGACAGCCCATGACAGTCAGGTTTTAAAAATGCTATAAGGCAATGTTTGAGTCTCTAAAATGAGAAAATAGTATTTTTTGAAATTACTGTTTCCCAAGAACTAGGTAAGAATCAACAGAAAGCCAAGAATGAAACCTCTCCTTGCCCTTTCCATAGCAACATGGCAGCTCTCCCTACAGGATGAATAACCATGAAATAGGCTCAGTGTAATAAAACCTTATCATGGAGAGCAGGCTTGCATCAGTAAGTGCTGGAGTAGTTCTGGAAGAGCACACAGGAGACAGCAAGACTGAAGTTGGCCTTAAATAATCCACAGAGGGGGCTTGAGAGTTGGATCAGAGGACCCGAGTTCAGTTCCCAGTACCCACATAGGGTGGCTCACAACCACCTGTAATTCCAGCATCAGAGGATCCAACACCCTCTCCAGGCTTCCATGGGTACCTGCACACATGTGACATACAGACACATACACATAATAAACACAGCTGGGTGTGGTGACACACACTTTAAATCCCAGCACACCAGAGGCAGAGGCAGGTGGATCTCTGTGAGCTCAAGTCCAGCCTGGTTTACATAGAGTGAGTTCCAGGCCAGCCATGGCTGCATAGAGACCCAGTCTCAATAATAATAATAATAATAATAATAATAATAATAATAATAAATCTTTTTTTAAAATTCAGAGAAGTGAGAGGACATGAACCCAAATTCCTTGAATTTCCTTGTAGTTATCCTTTGTCAATCTGATAACTTTGTGTTTGAAAATTGCTTCCAGAAAGAGGCAAAAATGTGATTAGAGGCACTTGTAGATGAAACCCTGAAATGCGTCTACAGAGGCTCATGTAGACCTATACATTACAGACCTAATTCAGGCAAGAGATTGCTAAGTGGTTAAGAGCACTGGCTGCTCTTACAGAAGACCCAGGTTCGAATCCCAGTACCCATCCATCCTTAACTCCAGTTCCAGAAGACATCCTCTTCTGTCCTCTGTGGGCACTGCATGACATGGGTGCACTTATATACAAGCAGGCATAACACTCATACACATAAACTTAAATAAATAAAAAATATTTAATAAAATTATCAAATTTTCATTGCCCAGAAAAACTCTTTAAAGCCAAAAGTCTATAAGGTACCATAAACCTTGCTGTAGCAAGCAATTCGGCAATTTCAGTCATGATTACAAACAGGTGTAGCATTATGTGTATGTGATGTGTTGGGAAGTGGATATGTGTGTGTGATATGAATGTATGTGATGTGTGCTGTGTGTATAATGCATGTGCAATGAATGTGATGTGTGTGATGTGATATGTATGTGATGTTATGTGTGTGATGTGTGTATGTGCAATGTGTGTGTACCTGAATACAGGCATGTACAGCACAACATGTAGAAGTCAGAGGACAACCTGAAGTACTAGTATTCACTGCTGAGGCACCGTCTAGCTGGCCTGATGGCTTCTGGGCTTCTCCTGTCTCTGCCTTCCATCTCCCTGTAGGAGCACCGAGGTTACACACACACACACTACTGCACTTAGCTTTACATGGGTTCTAGCCATTCAAACTGTCTCCCAGCTGCACATGTACCCTCTGAGTCAACAAGCCTCAAACAGAATTTTTTCTAACACTCAAATACATATGGAAAAGTTCTTCATAATCCCCCGAATTGTCAACAACCTAACAACTCCATCATGGGCAGACTACCTGGACAGTGTGCGCAACCAAATAATAAATAAAATGAAAAGCTTCTTTTTTTCTATTTTATTATTTTTATTTTATGTGTATGCATGTATGCCTGCATGTAGGTAAGTGCACCCATGTCGTGCAATGCCCATGGAGGACAGAAAGGACTGTCGGATCCCCTAGAACTGGAGTTATGGACAGTTGTTAGCTGCCATGTGGGTGCTGGGATTCAAACCTGGGTCTTCTGCAAAAACGGTCAGTGTTCTTAACTGCTGTGCCATCTCTCCAGCCCCTAAAATGAAAAGCTTCTAAGATGAGAGACAGCGCTGTTCGACAGCAGGAAGACTGCTCAGTAGAGAGTGGGGAAGAACAGAACAGGAACCTGTGAGCTTACATGCGATGCTCCAGATGAACACAGCAAAGCAGTGAGCAAGTGGCGCCTGGAACTGGAGTTATGGACAGTTGTTAGCTGCCCTGTGGGTGCTGGGATTCAAACCCAGAGGAACCAGGGAGCAAACAGTAAGGATGTGATGACAGGACCAGAAGATGGCTCAGTGGATACCGGCGCTTGCCATCAAGCCCCACAACCTGAGTTCAATTCTCAGAACCAATGGTGGAGGGAGAGAACCACTTCAAGTCGCCTTGGTGCGCACACACGTACATGTATGTGCACACGCAAAACAAATGCTAAAGAAAAAAGAATGAAGCCTTTTTATATACAATCTTCTGAACCTTAGAAGAATTTGCCACTTCCCCCCGAAAATAAAAAGATTATACAACTTTAAAATGCCATCTCCCTACTTCCAAAACCCTTCAATGTCCATTTTACAAAGTAAGGCTACCTATTTGTGTGAAATCAGAAGTCTGCCAAAATAAACTAATTTAAAACAGTTAAGCTGTCAAACTCTCCACAAGGCTAAATTATCTCTAATTTAAGTATAGATTCTTTTTTAAATTTTCTTGTGAAACCTTTTAAATTTTTTAAATTTATTTTTAATGTATGTGTATAAGTGTTTTACCTGCATGTGTAAGCATTCCCATTCCCACGCACTGCTCAGGGAGGCCAGAAGAGTGTCTCAGATCCCCTGGAAATGGAGTTATGGACAGTTGTCAGCTGCCATGTGGGTGCTGGGAACTGAGCCCAGGTCCTCTGCAAGAGCAGCCAGTGCTCTTAACTGCTAAGCCATCTCTCCAGTCCTATGGGACAACTTGTAACAAAAACAGTAGGTTCTGTTTCATGTTTCAGATACAGAAGCACTGCTCATATTACAGGAAACTCAACTTCAAAAGCCCTGCATTTCCTGCAGGAACTCCCGTCCATGCAACAGCAGTGTCTCCACTGGGGCAGGTTTGAAAATGCCAGCATTTCTACCCACCATCCCCAGATGCACATCCAGGGTGTGACATGTTTTCATTCTAGATAATGAATCACAAATCCAGTTTACTTGTTTATATTTGACTCAACACATCAATGTAAAATGAAGGTTCCTTCTAGAATATCCCCCAAATAAAATACATGTCCATATTATTGACACATTTGTGTCAATTATCAAAGAAAACTAATTTTAATGGCCTCTGACAAGGATGGACTCAGGTGGCAGAGTCTCATTTTGGAGGAGCCGGGGATCCACCCTGTCCCTCCCTAACCATCACTGCCTGCTCCTCCACAAAATACCCACATCAATTCAAACTCTATCCAAACACCCTCTTCCCCTGTGACTAGACATCAACTTTCTACTGGCAAGCTTGCTATCATCAGTGTCCACCTTTCAACAATGAAGAAGAAAGTCCCCAGATTTTGCTCCTTCAACTCATGGTCTCTAATACACGTGGCTGGGACAACCAGTTCAAGCAAGGAAGGGCTATGGTCTGTATGGTCAAAGACACCCAAGAGATTCAGAATCACCAAAGGGCACACAGAAGTGATTCATCACAGGCAGCATCAGACGTTCTGGAGAGAAGGAACCTGGCTACCTTGGTACCACAAATGGATGAAAGTCTAATTTGTTGTAGTCTAAGGCTTTTAGAAGCAAGCCTGAAAGAAGTCTGCCTATGTGGTGGGGCACGCAGAGCCTTGGATCCCTTGTTCTTAATATGAAGGTAAGATAGAATAATTCAAAAGGATGCTCCTGAGCATCAGAGAAAAAGTAAACATTCGATAGTAGGGCTGGAGGTATAGCTCCGTTGGCAGACAGCTTGCCTAGCCTAGTGTACATGAAGCCCTAAATCCATCCCCTGCACCACATAAACTGGGTGTAGTGACTCACATCTGTCATCCCAGTAGCTACAGGCAGGAGGATCAGGTGTTTAAGGTCATCCTTAGCTACATAGGGAGTTAGAGACCAGCCCAGGCTACCACTTCTCACTAACACCACAGGCTAAGGAGCCAGCCTTTAAGTATGGGTTGCTGGAAGACATTTACGAGCTAATTCACCAGAACACGGCACTGTACATCAATCTCAGTGATCAAAACACCTGGGTCTTATGTAAGCACAGGGAGGGACTGTGGCTATCATTAAATACAGCTGTATTAATGCTTATCTTTAATAAAATGTATCTATATATTTGCAAGACAAACTTTGAAAACACAGACTTTAAGAAACAAGAAGAATCAAAACCAGCATTCATTTGAATTTGGTTTTAACACTGTTACAGCCCAGGATTCATTCTTCCCTCCCACAGAGCAAGACCCAGCTCTTCAGCAGGTGCTCCTGTAGTGGTACCGTTATGGTGGTAAATAACCATCCCACTGGCATAAGCAGCGAAAAGCACGTGACTTATTTAGCCACAGAAGAATGTGAACTCCAGTCGGCAGTACTGTGAGCTGTCTTTTCTGCGTGTAAAATACTTGTCTGACAACAGCAAGGGCACCTGACATCACCTATTTGGGAACGTTTTGCCTATGTCTGTTTGTACCCTATACCGCCAAGGTGAGGCTGGGGCTCCTCAGTAAGGACAAGCAAAAAGCCCAAGAGGAACTCGAGGATGTTTACACACTGTGCACAGAACTTTCCTCTTTCCTGTTATGGAGAACACTGAGGAACTTCCAGAAAACCCCAGAACCTTCCTCAAATGACCCTTCCCTGTGGGCTGTGAAATGGCTGTTAGGATGCAGCCAGTGACATCTCCACTTCCCAGTTCTTCTGCCACTAGTTTGGCAAAGGCAGACAAGTTCAGTTTTCCGGCTTCCACTACAGACTACAAAGCAACTGCCACGCCCCCTTCAGCACTACCTCTGTGAAGAAAATCCTTGTATGCTGCCCTCAGGAAAGCAGCAGTTTCTCAGGAAGATGAGCCACCATCCGGCACCCTCTGGCCAGACGGAACATTTCTGTCATGTTTGTGTCCAAGTACCTTGCCTGCCCCTGGCAGTCCAGATACACATTCCTGAGAACCAACTCCACAGTAGATGCTTCCAGACACTCCCCAACCTTAGAGCAAAGTCCCAGAAGTACTTGCTCTTCTAGAAATCCCCAACTGTCCCTGCCCTCATTCATCCCCTACAGTGAGACGCAGGAATCAGGAGCAAGGTTCTTGGAACAGAAAATCCAGAGTGACAGTCCCAACCCCATCTCTAGATGTCAAGTGTACTCGGAGAATCCCACTCAAGCACTCAGAGGCCCCGACTTGATCTCAGGATCCCCAGGCACCACCTGCTCCATCCTGGGGAAGGTATGCTGGATGAGCCATCGTGTCAGCTGAGCTCATTCATGAGGACCTACCACAGGGTAAGGTGGTGGGCCTGGAGCTCTGGAGAATGCTCCCACAGGACAGAAAGTGCATGCAGATTCTGAAAGAGTGAGACAGGCCTGGACTGGGAACGCAGCTGCTCTAGGGTGAAATCAGGGGCTTAAAGCCGAGGGCATGGGCTGAGGGTGACACAGGCCCTGGTTTCTCTGACAGGTGATATGACATCCTGACCAAGATAAGATCAGGTTTAAGGAAAAGGCAATGGCTTCTGTCTGTGGTCTCTGGCTCATCCTACTTGTATGGTACGGCTGTCTCTTCCAGTCTAAAGCATGTCCTAGTTGGGGGCGGCGGGGTGGAGGGGAAGCTTACACAGGAAGCTTAGAGGACTCTGGAAGCTCACTAAACTTACAAGACTCACAAGGCCCCTCCCTCAGGTTGCAGAAGCAGTAAACGACTCTGAAGCTCTCTGCAAGTAGTCCAGGAGACTTCCACAGTGGGGTGGGCTTTTCAGTAACATACCTACCTGAGGCACCCACGCTCCTGTAAGTAACCGCAATAAACCCCCTAGTTCAACACACTAGACTTGGGCAGAATGATGCTTCTGGTTCACCATTGGTGGCTTATCTGGGTATCCCCAGGAAAAGTCATATAACATACAGTTAATCCCACGGCAAGATCCAAACAGTATTGAGAATCAGGAATCCTGTAGGGAGGCCTGAGTTATGGAGATGTGGCTGTGGGTAAGGACAACCCAACAGTGACTGGGCAGATGTGGCTGTGGGTGTGAACATCCTGAGAACAGTGACTGGGCAGGTGTGGCTGTGGGTGTGAACACCCTGAGAACAGTGACTGGGCAGGTGTGGCTGTGGGTGTGAACACCACCTGGGTACATAGAGAGACTGGACAGAGGACCTGCTAGATGACACCTATATCCATCGTTGACCAGCAGCAGGAGAAGCCTCAAAGGTCAGTGTTGTTAACTTGACAGACTCTAGAATCCCCTGGGAGACATGCCGGGGGGAGGGGGGGTTACCTAATTGAACTGAGCTGGGAAGACCCACCCACTCTAGGTGGCACCTGTCCCAGGTTGGGATCCTGGACTATGTAAGTGGAGAAAGAGAGCAGAGTAGAGCTCGGATTCCTCACGCTCTGCTTCCTGCCCTGCTGGCCTTGCCCTCCCTCCCTGCTGCCTTAATCTCCCCACCACGGTGGACTCTGTCCTCTCTGGGCACTATAAAATAAACCCTTTCTCTCTCCAGTTGTGTTTGTCAGAGAATTTTATCACAGCAAGGAGAACACAACTCGGACAGACAGTGCAGGGGAGCAGTCAGGGACCCAAGAGGAATGCCAAGAAGGCTCAAGACGGCAAAGCGACACAGCCAGAGTCCAGTCAGTGTTAAACGCCAAAGGAAATAGGCAACGCGTTCTAAGAAAATGCACCTCTGCAGTTAGACAGGTGCTCCCTCAGCAAGAACTGTGTCTACAAAGTGGTGGGGCTGCTGCTTCTAGGGGCAAACTGAGCACGTATGGGAGATATGGCTGGTTCTTTAAAGGCTCTCAAGAAAGTTAGCTGTAAAGGAAGTCACCCAGGGGCCGGGGAGAGGGTGGTAAGTAAGGAGTAAGGTGCTTGCTATGCACACATGAGGACCAGAGTTTGGATCCTAAGCACTCACAAAAAAAGGTCAGGTGTGATGACACACACCTTTAATCCCAGAGCTGGTAGGGGAGAGACAGGAAGATCCCTGGGCTCGATGGCAGGCAGTAAAGCAGAATACGTGCCCTCCAGATTCAGTGAGAGACCTATCTCAAAAAAGGTAGAGCTGGGCATGGTGATGCACACCTTTAATTCAAGCACTCAGGAGACAGAGGCAGGTGATACCAGTGAGATTGAGACCAGCCTGGTCTCCTTAGTGAATTCCAGGTGCTCTCTCTCTCTCTCTCTCTCTCTCTCTCTCTCTCTCGCACGCACACACACACACACACACACACACACACAAAAAAAAAATCAATTTTCAGCCAAGCTTTTTTTTTTAAAACCACAGAGACTACTTCTAATGTTTTCAGAATGTGTTTAGAGTAGGTAAAAACAGCAAAAGCGTTAGCTGGGGGCATCAGTGGTCAGGCTGAACTGCATTTTTCTGGTGATACCACTTTCAGCCAGGATGCAGACAGCTCTCCAAGGACAACAGACACTGCACAGGACCTGAGGCAGTGCCTTAAGTTTTCCTTTGCTCCTTCCATTAGTTTGTGTTTATGTGTATGCATGTGAGTCTGTGTGAGTTCGTGTATACCACACATGTGCAGGAGGCCACAGAGGTAAGAAAAAAGCATCAGATCCACTAGAACTGGAGCTACAGACGGTTAGCCACAATGTGTGTGCTGGGAAGGAACCCAGGTTCTCTGCAAAAGGTTCTCTGCCCTTAACCTCTGAGCCATCTCTTGGGCCCTGATCCTTTTATTTTTATCTTTCTCCTTCCCAGACAGTCCCCCAAAACCTTGACACACTATCCACGCAGTAGAGCAGGTGAAAAGCTGAGTCTGCTAACAAGAACACTATTTTTCTCATGCTCGCCACTGTGGAAAAGATCACTTCATGTTGGCCTAACTACACAGCTGTGTTCAAGTTTCATAAAGGGTAACAAGCATCCTGGAAGGCGGCACGTCTCTAATAGGTGGCAAACTATTCACGGACACCATCTGCTTTTTTGCGAGGAGTAAGTCATAAAACCTCTGAGCTATGTAAATTTTACTTGCAAAAGAAGAAGAAGAAAAACTAACCGTCACAGTCCATATTTAGAATAATAAACCACGCAAGGTAAATGGTCCGAGTCAAAGGTAAGGAATGCCTAGCCATTGTTCGCGCTGAGCAGTAGGTCTCAACAAAGATTAGGTGTATGCATGGCATACTGCAGAGGTTAACCATTAACCAACAGGCTAACAAAGGCACACATGCCTTCCCAGGCCTGAATACTACACAGCAGGAAGGCAGGAATGCCTCCTGTCTGTAAGGCTGCAGATAAGGTGAATCCACCCCAGTGCTCCATGAAAGGGGACATGGAAGAGGTCAGACCCAACTTAAAGGAGCTTTTTCATTACTCTTGAATCACTACAGGGTCATTCTAGATCTTTATTTAAATCCCAGAATGAAAAACTGAAAAGATATGCACGGCACCTTTGAACTCTGAAACTGCAAATTAGCTGTCCCAGGTCTGCAAGTATTTACTTACTCATTTACTTTTCTGGCTCTAGGGATCAGACCCAGGGCCTTGACATGCTTAGCAAACACTATACCACTGAGCTATACCCTCAATTCCCCAACAAGATTTGGGGATTTTA
Source organism: Nannospalax galili (assembly GCF_000622305.1). Classification (NCBI taxonomy): domain Eukaryota; kingdom Metazoa; phylum Chordata; class Mammalia; order Rodentia; family Spalacidae; genus Nannospalax; species Nannospalax galili. The sequence goes on from NW_008360311.1 coordinate 6,649,269, forward strand.
GACAGTCTATTATTTTCACGAGAGTTGGCCAACATTTGTCCACATAACACAATCCATGACATAGTAATAAAACATAAATATACCTGAAAGATCAGCTTCTTGCTTCTCCTCTATGGCTACATTAATGTTTCAAGCCTCAGTACATGACCCTCCGCCATAACAGACGGCTCAGCCTTCTGACTAAAAGCTCAATTTCCTCCTATCTGTTATCCTCCAACACCTCATCTCAGAGGGTTTGATGGGAGTCCACGGGAAGTTCCCTCAAGACCATCCCTCTGTTAGGTTAAAGAAACAGGTAGAGCCCAGCTCAATATGCTTGGACTCAAATGGGTCTACACCATGGTCAGCACACAGTAGGTCCAAGGGGAATGAAGGGTCATTCTCCAAGCACAGAGCTATAGGCCAGCTTTGACTTCGGTTTAGTACTGTAACTCAAATCATCTTGAGGGATTCCCTTCTTGCACATAGTAAGAGTAGAAAACCCATTTTTGTAGCCCTTGAAAACTCAGTTAATAGTTATTAAACTGTAAAAATGGCCATAGATTCCTAGGGCTCACTGGCCAGCCAGCCTTACCTAATCCACAAGCCCCAGACCCCAGTAAAAGACACTGTCTCAAAAATCAAGAAGGGTACCGGAAGCCACCTGCTGGCATCCACACACACATGAACATATACCCACAAAGGTGAGACAGTACATTAAAAAAAAAATTGTGTTTTGATGTCAGGTGTGGTGGCCAGCACCTTTAATCCCAGCCCTCAGGAGGCAGAGGCAGGAGGATCTCTGTGAGATCAAGGCCAGGTTGGTCCACATAGTGAGTTCCAGGCAGGCTGAGACTAGGGAGTGCCCGTCAAAAAAAAAAGCTTTTTGAGACAGGGTCTCACTATGTAATCTTGGCTGGCCTCAGTCTCACAGATACCCACCTGCCTCTGTGTATCACCATACCGTTTAAAAAAATTTTTTTTTTTATGTTGCGTGTGTGTGCGTGTGTGTGTATGTGTGTGTGTGTGTGTGTGTGTGTGTGTGTGTGTGTCTGCAGAGGCAGGAAAAGGTGTGGAATCCACGGAGGCTGAAGCTGCAGGTGGTCGTACAAACTCTTATCCTCTGCAAGAGCAGTACGCCCCCCAGCCTCTGAGCCATCTCTCCAGCCTCCAAGAAATAACACATTTTATGTGATATATTTTTGAACTTCGATTTTCAAAACTTCAAAAAAAAAAGATGATCTGTAAGTACCTCTACCAGATATCCCGACCAACGCCAACACAAACTAAAGCGAGCTAACACTTGAATTATATGAAGGTACTTTCGGAAACATGAGCTGGTCTGGGATAGGAGGAGGTAAAGCAATCTGAGGCAGTTGAGGGAAGCTGGTTTAAACTGCCAGCCTGAGCGGAATGCGGATCACAAGCAGGCAGGCATCATCTGTTCAACACACCACCAGCTCTGTCCCAGATGCTGTGCACATAGCAGCAAACATAATGCAGTCAAAAGCCCCACGACCAATCTGCTGCTTTACTTGGCCCAACAGCATTTAAAAATTTGAAGGTCTTGGACTAGAGAGGTGGAGCAGTCTCAGCAGTTAAGAGCACTGGCTACTCTTGCAGAGGACCTGGGTTTGGTTCCCAGCACCCACATGGCAGCTAACAACTCCAGTTCTAGGAGAATTTGATGCCTTCTTCTGGCCTCCCCAGGCATGAGGCATGCACATGGTGCACATACATACATGCAGGTAAACACTTATACACAAAAAATTTTAAAAGGGGCTAGATATGGCTCAGTGGTTAAGAGAGCACACTGATCTTCCAGAGGACCAAGGTTTGGTTCCCAGTACCCATATCAGGCAGCTCACACCTGCCTGTAACTCTAGCTCCAGGGTATCTAACAGCCTCTTCTGGCCACCAGGGGTGATCCCCAACATGTGCATGCCTGTACACAAGCATGTGTGCAGGCATGCGCGCGCACACACACACACACAAATAAAAATAAAAATTTTTTGCCTTTTTGAGACAAGGTCTCCCGGTAGCTCCAGATGGCCTGGAACTTACTATGTGGACCAGGCTGGCCTCAATCTCACAGAGATCTGCCTGCCTCTGCTTCTTGTGTGCTAGGATTAAAGGAGTACACCACCATACCATCATAAAATAAATTTAAAAAAAAATAAATCTTATAAAAAATGACAGTCTTGCCACTTCTCAAACACCAAATTATTTCACCTAGAAATACTGATTCCTATTAGCTCTTAAAAAACACCTTCTGACAGCACTGGTCTAACTTTCAGCCTAGCAACAATCAGCTAGGACTTGAGAGCCTGTCTCTGGGCAGGGTCAGCACACTCTGGTGGGGCACACAGAGCTCTCTCCCCCTTTGCTCTCTTCTGCTTGGGGTCCACAAACATCTGAGTCTTCAACCTGAACTCTGCCTTGCACTGACTGGACTTCTAAGTCAGAATCCCTGAATTCACTGCTCTCCACCGAGATTCCCCACTGGTAACATGGAAGTGAGAGAAGTGGCATGCTTTCCACTCACCGCCATAACACACGCAAAGTCCAGTATGTGCTTGCTGATTTTACTGTTTTTATCTTAGTCCTCTTATCACTAACCCCCTCATCACGGTCATCTAACTTTGGAAGATTCTCCTCCTTAAACCATCTCCTCATCACCCCATCTGTCCTCTTTCTTTAGGCCAGGATGATTCTGAGGGGTGACTTGGGAGTCCTAGGCCTGGCCACCTAGGTGCTCCCAAATCCAGAGCTCCAAGCATAGTCATCTGCAGCCCCAGAGTACAAAATCTTGCCTGAGGTTGTTCTGATTCAGATAAAGTACCCCTTTTTAAAAATGCAGTAAACCCAAGGGCTTGAAGCCTGGCGTTTTCTGCAGAGACAGCATTTAGTGTCCATGACTTTAAGATACTGCATTAAGAGGCCCTGGAGGTCATGAGAACTACCCTGAGCCCACCATCCCACAGACGGATCATTTGAGGAAGACTTTTGCTTTGTGTTTGTTGGTTGGTTTGTTGGTTTGTTTGAGACAGGGTCTCCCTGTAGCCCCATCTGGTCTGGATCCCGATATGTAGACCAGGCTGGCCTCAATTTCTTAGACTGCCTGAGTGCCGGGATTAAAGGCAATGTGCCACCATAACTGGCCTGAGGAAGATTTTTTTTAACTACCAAATGGGCTTAGAGTTGTCATCTTTGGTGCAGCCCTTGAAATTTGGTGGGAGCTTGGTAAAAATGCAGATTTCAAGGCTGTACTGACAGAGTCTCAGTCCACAAATCTGGGGTCCCTCAAAGGAACTTTTAATTCTAATTTTAGGAGAGAGGTTGGTGTTTTTGAGACAAGGTCTCGGCGTAGCATAGGCTGGTCTCAAATTCACTCTGAACTCCTGACCCTCCGGTCTCTGCCTCCCACGTACTAAGATTACAAGTGAGAGTCACCAATCCCAGTTTTTGGAGTGTTGGAGATTAAATCTCAGCCCCATACAAGGTAGCTAAGCACCCTACCAATTGTGTTGCATCTCTAACCAGGGATCCTTAACATCTTCCCAAGTGGGTGGGACTGAATTACAGTCCCCAAACAACCCTAAGAACAAGCCCCATGTGTGCTAACTCCACCACCACCAGGTCGAGCCTTGCTCCATGACTCCAGGGCCTTGCTATGTCTCCTCTTCATCACCCCCATAGAAAGGAATCAGAATGACACTGGTGAGAATACTGAACAAGACACAGGATCAGGGAGCCCCAAGCCTGGCGTGAGGCCCAGAGCTGGTGCCTGAGGCCTGCACAGACAACATGCTAAACGTAAGTCCCTGCAAAGCTCACCCAGGCTCCTAGGCTCTCCAGTCAGCTTCCTCCTGATGTGGCCAACCTAATGTCCCAGGCTGGGCATCCCTTCAACTTCCTCTGATACATCAACTACCCATAATTCAGCAGAAAGACCCTCCATACGCAGGAACAAGCCTCGTAGGGATTAGTCGACAGCAAAGAACATAGGCACTCCTTAAAGAGGTTTTAAAAACCAGGTTTGATGCACCAATAATCTCACGAAAGGGATTTTCCTCCTCTCGTGATGTCTTGCCATCCCACTGCAGCTGGAAAAGTGACATTTGGCGAGATACAACTTCTCCTGACTGAACTGAGAAGCACCCGGTTCTGAGGCCTCCACAGAGAGCTCTAAGTGCAGGGTCTCAGGGCACCTCTTCAGCCTGGCTACATTCTGAACCTTTTCCAAAATAATAGCAAAAGCCCACTATTCCCCACCCCAGAGAAGTTAGGATTTGCACCCTGCCACCCCCAGGTTCTCACAGACAGCTCCCTGTATTGGCAATATGCATACTGAACAAAGCCCATCATAAAATAAGAAACCACTTGCCCCTCATTTCTTCCCCTTCTTCGTAACTGAAGCCCAGGCATTGCAGGAGCAGGAGCAATTCCCAGACGATGTCTTTGATTTTTGTTTCTAATGCCTACAGGTAAGAGGCTGAGGGATTTCAACAAATCCAAAAGCAATTCAAATGCGTTAGACAGGGTCCTTTGCAAGGAAGGCAGTGACCAGCAAAATACACTGTGGTCCCCATTGGGACACGGCCTAAAGAGCTGGCCTGTGAGTGTGAGGCAGGCTGATGACAGCTGCCAGAGCGTGCACATTCCTGTGACAGATGGTTGGTTAAGATACGCCCGACTTTCCTGCCGGACCCCATTCCTGCCTGATTAGCCGCAGAGCAAAACAAACACAGAACATAGTTGGCTAAACTATGTGTGAAGTTACCTATTCCTAAAAGCTTACCCAAGCAATACATATTATCACCAGGATTATAAATATTTATTTTCCTTGGGAACAGATTCAAGGGAAATACAAAGGCAGCTGATGTTTGAAAACATTGGATTAACTTAGATACAAGGAAAAAAAAAATTGGCGAGATAGACAGGACTGTACGTCCCATCTAGGAAAATTCAGAAGAGTCCCACACACTCCTTTTGCTACCCTCATATCCTGAATGGAAGGGAATTCCCATTCCACCCCAGGCAACCTGCCTGCACACTCAACTCCTGCCTTCCAGAATATGTCCCAAGCTCCCAGCCAGCCCTTCCAACCTCTTCCCAGCTCCCCATCCCTCTCTTCTCCAGGAGAGATTTTCTTTCTCTGGTTCCTTCCAGATGTGCATTCTATGGTCTCCTGTCCTCCAGGCAAACACAGCCACCTGAACCTTCAGAAGACCATCTTCCCTTACAAAGCAGCCATCAACCTGAAGACCCATCTCCTTCTGCCTCTGTCTCAGTGAGCATGTGGCAGGGGTTCGAAGTCTCCATGTGGAAGCATGGTCTTTGTCCTTTCTGAAATGATGACACCAAATCTTAGAGACAAACAGAGAATCCTTCCCCAAGTGTGTCTCATTGGTCCCCCATGCATCAAGGTTAAAATTAGCTGAAGATGAAGCTACAGTGACTCAAAGAAGCCTGGATCCCGCGCCTAGCTAGTCGTGACCGCCGCATTTAGTGAGGAAGCCCGAAAGAGCAGCTGAAGTAATGGCCTGCACTCAAAAACCGTAGCATGACACGGGTACACTCACATACATGCAGACAATACACTTGTCCACATAAAATAAAAATAATAAATAAAAAATAAAAACAAAAAAAAACATAGCACAGCACTAACCAGAGTCAACAAAGGCCTCTGGTGGACCATGGCTTTCTTATCAAGTGGAGAAAGACTAGGGATGTAGCTCCATCTACAAAGCGTTAGCCAAGCATGTGTAAAGCCCTTGGTTCGATACCAAGCACCACATCAAATCAGGCATGGTGGCACAGGCCCATAACTCTAGCACTTTGGAGATGGAGGCAGGAGGATCAGAAGGTCCAAATCATCCTCAGCTATGTGAGTTCGAGGGCAGCATGCACTACAGGCAGCGCAAGACTCTACCTCAGAAAAAAAAGTTCAAAAATCACAATTCTATATTCATCAATACTAACGAGACTTAGGTAGATTCGTAAACAACTTTATGAGCCAGCGAGATGGCTCAGCTGGTAAATGTGCCTGCCACCCAACCCTACAGGCCTAGAGACCTGAGTTCGAGCCCCAGAACCCACGTAAAGGTGGAAGACTCAACAAAGTTGTCCTCTGACTTCCATATGTGCACCACAACGTATGTGCCCACACACGTCATGCACACACAAGAAATAAAATTTTAGTTTTAAAAAGTCAACTTTATTCCTAATTTGATAAATTATATCCCCAGGATAATATTTTATTCCACACCTTTATTCGTTAAGGTCATTAAGCAGATTAAATGCCATTGCACTAACTTTCCTGAATACTGATTCTTTTGCTAAGAAGCATAATTCCCCACGTTCCTCTGTGGTGGATAACGCACTGCACTGACGGTGAAAACCAGAGGACAGCTGACATTTGGACAGAGGCAAACCTTCAGAAACAAAGTTCGTGTGGTTCTCTTGAACCCAAAGACAGGAACCGTCCCGAGTCCCTGGGGCAGAGGGGCCAACTGGGGTCAGCTGGGGTCTGCTAAGGGAGAGTGAGGAAAGGGGGTAGTCCCTCTTGTGTGGGATTGGTTTTTCAAGGCAGAGTCTGGCTACATAGCCCAAGTTGGCCTTGAACTCACTATGTAGTCCAGGCTGCTCTTTAAGTCAGCAATCCTCCTGCCTCAGCCTCCTAAGCACTAGGATTATCAGCCTGCACAACCACGCCTGGCTCTGCTACTTATGCTATTTCTAAATATGACATCTATTTCAGGTTGCAGTCAGCTAAACTAACACAAGGAGGGAAGGATGAAGACATTACTGTACAAAAAGCTCTTTCTTTTCAAACAGCAAAATAAATAAATGGTAACCTGAGGGAAATGCCCAGATCTGCCTCTGCTCTGTTCTATTACAGGTATATTGGTTTTAATCTTCAGTCTGGAAAATTTAATAAGTGTTCTTAAGTTTTAAAAAGTCCCCTCAACAGGGCTGGAGAGATGACTCAGGAGTTAAGAGCACTGGCTGCTCTTGCAGAGGACCCAGGTTTGATTCCCAGAACCCACATGGCGGCTAACAACCATCCATAACTCCAGTTCCAGGGGATCTGATGCCCGACCCCCTCAGACATTGCAGGACACAGGTGTACTTACACACGTGCAAGCAATATGCTCATACACATAAAATAAAACAAGAAAAACAAAAAAAATCCCTCAAGAAGGCGGAGGCCTGTACCACTGGGTACCTCAGCTACAAACCCATTTCCAAGCCTTCCCCTGTCACATCCAGATCTGAGGCTGTGCCCCCTCCTTCCCTACCTGGGAGCACTTTCTTCACCCCACAGTCCCATCCCATGTCTGCAACATGCCAGGATACTTGCTGGTCCCTAACAGACTTTGGAAGCAACTTCTGTATTGTACACTGATACATTCTTGAGAAAGTTTAGAAGAAGGAACACAAACCATAAAATCTTGTAATACCCAGGTCCTATGTTCATTTGTATACAAGGCTAATATGAATCTGTCCTTCATGCATTAAACTCATTCTGCATAGACTTTCGCTGAGTGATACTATAACCCCAGCAGTGGGAAGGAGGAGAAAGGAAGATTCCGGCCTTGCTGGCTGTGCAGCCAGGTTAAAGTGGTAAGCTCCAAGCTCAGTGAGAGATCTTGCCTCAAAATGAAAGGTGGAGAATGACAGAGGCAGACACAGGTTGACGTCTGCCCTCCACATGCACTCACATAGGCAAGGGTGCCACGAGCACACACCACACACACACCACACACACCACACACACACACACACACACACACACACAAATTTTAAAAAGCTGAGCTACCACATATGAATGGAAACTGTGTGGGACAGTTCAGTGGGACAGCAGTTGCCTAGCACATGTGAAGCCTTGAGTTCAATCCCCAACAATTAGGCAGAATGACTGAAGCCCAGTTTGCCTATCCTGTGGTGGAGGGGCCAGGTGAAGCCCAAGAGCCAGGCCTGCAGGAATGAGTGTGGAAGGAACCACCACAGACCCCAGGTGATGGCCTGCAGGCATACCACATGATGCTCTGCTTCCAGCTACAGACACTGGCCTGTTTGGTTGTTGATTCTCTACAAATTGCATCTGAATAAATAAAAATACAGTAGCAATAAATGACAAAACTGAAGATTTTCAAATGCTTTGTCTTTAAAAACACTATAGGAATGCATGAAATGGGGACATAACTCTAGCATTGTGGAAAATGTCAGACTAGGAATGGCAGACAGGATCCTGAGTCCACACAGAGAGGACGGGAAAGAAGGGAGGGTCAGGACAGGTGGAAGAGTCGGGGTGGGGGTGACAGAATAAGAAGGGGTGCTAGGGAGGCAGGCGTGGTGGCACAGGCAGGTGCATCTCTGTGAGATGAAGGCCAGCCTGGTCTATATACAGAGTTCAAGGCCAGCTAGGGCTACAGGGTCAGAAAAAAAAGTGCAGGGAGGATGATAGTGAGTGAAAAACAAATTACTAAAATATTGCATGCTGCCAGGCATGGTGACACACACTTTAGTCCCAGCACTCAGGAGGCAGAGGCAGGCAGATCTCTGTGCGTTCAAAGTCAGCCTGGTTTACATAGTGAGTGCAAGGACAGCTGGGGCTACAGGGAGACCCTGTCTCAAAAAGACCAAAAAAAAAATCCTCTCATATACAGAACCTATATTTAATTGTGTTTCTTGTGTGTGTTTCTGTGTGTGTGTGTCTCTATGTGTATGTCTATGTGTGGATATATGTGTGATCTGTGTCTGTGTATCTGCAAGTGTGTACGTTATGTTTATGTCTATGTATGTATACGTGTGTTACCCACTGCATGTGTGTCTATGACTACGTGTATGACATGAAAGGGAGACTGTGGAGGAGAGAGGGGACTGTGAAGGGGCTGGGGTGCTGGAGGAATGAACGTGAAGAAGCCCATATTTTGTATGTCGACTAAAAAAATGTAATCATGTTTTCAGTGGGGAAGGCTTAAGAAAAAGAATGATGAATATTCAACAAAAAGCAATTCAATAGGTTCAGGTGCCTGAAACCCAGATACGCTCAGCAGCATGCAGGTCCTCGGCAGGTGGGGACAGAGGGCAAGATGGTACCCTTCATCAGGGCCACCTCGACCCCCACCGTCAATCCACCTTCCACAGCGGGCTGGAGCAGGTGACATGTAGTCTGCAGCCCTTCAGTCCCCTGACCCACTGAGCTTACAGGGAGCAGTCCCCTGATGGGGTGCCTCATAAGTAAGTGCCAAATGCTTCTCCCGTGCTCTGGAACACCATGCCCTGGTCTGCTGTTCACCTAGACCACACTGTCTCTATTCCAGGCTCATTAATGTCTCTTTAAAGTGGCTAACTGCCTTGCTTGCTTTTTTAAAAAACAAAAAAACGGGGAGCTGGAGAAAGCACTGACTGCTCTTGCTGAGGACCTGGGCTCGATTCCCAGCACCCACATGGAGGCTATGAACCATCCTTAACTCCAGTTCCAGGGGAATCTGATGCCCTCCTCTGACCTCCGCAGCATTGCACGACACGGGTGCACTCACATACATGCAGGCAATACACTCATACACAAAAAAAAAAAAAAAAAACAACAAGGTATTATATAGCCCAGGTCTACAAAATTCCTCTGTAGCCAAAGATGACCTTGAACTTATGATCCTCCTGCCTCCACCTCCCACCATCCCTGCTGGGATTACAAACGTGCCACCTCACTGTGATTTCCTTGTGTTTTGTGACACGGGGGAAAATAAAACCAGTTCTCAATGGCTGGCAGGTCCATATGTCCTTTCTTGGAAAGAATGTTAGGAATACAGAGTCATCTAAACAGGAGTGAAAATAATCTCTGGAATGGCAGAATGGCAGTTTGCGGGGGGTGGGGTGGGAGTGGTGCAGCTCACTCTGGGGGTTAGGGACTAGGTAGGACAAAATGGCTAAATGACGGAATCCTGTGTAAATACAGAACCGATCACGGTGATCGGTGTGAGCATGCCAGCGCACTGGCTCCTTCTATGGCAAGACTGAGCTGAAGAGACGGTCTGGGGTATCTCGCACTGTGACTCCTACATGAAAACAGTGACCATCACCACCTGTGCTGTCACAGCCAAGGGAACCATCAGGCTGAAGAAACTGAAAGAGCTGTCAAAGGGGCTACTGGGACTTCCCGAGCTGACAATAAATGGGTTAATTTATGTAAACACCAAGAGAAACAGCTTATGCAATTTTCTTTAAATGTACTGAAAGCTATGACTCAGAGAACAGTCTGTCACTCACATGACATGTCAGCGGCCTACATGAAGAATGCTCCTCTCCTATACACAGTGTTCACTACAGCAAGCGGAAGCCCCTCAGTGCTAATGGCTAAAAGGACATCACCACCTACCCAGGCACAGAAGAGAACTTTCAGGTATAAGCAGGCAGTTAAAACAGCAGCTCCTCAGTTGAAAAAGACATAGAGCAGGACAGACAGACACAGGAAAGAGCAGGAAACATTTCACAAGAAAAGCTCATGGGGGCCGGCAAGCTGGCTCGGCAGGTAAAGGCACTCGCTGTCATGCCTGAGGATCTGAGTTCGATTTCTGGAACCCACATGGTAGAAGAAGAGAACTGACCCCTAAAAGCTGTCCTGTAAGTGGGTAAGAAGTTCCAGTCTTACCTAAGGAAACTGGCATCAGATGGCTGCTGGGAGAGGCAGAGACAGTCTCTTTCAAGCATAGGACTCTTGGCAGGTTAACCAGGCTCCCAAGGATGAACCCATGCTGAAGGGCATCTGGGGACACAAATTAGACTCTATAAGCCCTATTATATATTATATATATTATACTTATAATAGAGTACATTAAATCGTGTGGGGGCAATAAGGGAAGGTGTGGATGGGGAGAGGATCTAAATACCATCAAATTCTATTGTAAAGAAATTTCAAAAATTCAATCAAAAAATGTTGTCCTGTGACCTCTGTACTCATTCACGCACATGCACAAAATACATGTAAAAGGAAAATTATAAGAAAGGCTTCTTAAGATGGGCGTGGTGGTGCACGCAGAAGCAGGCGGGTCTCTGTGAGTTCAAGGCCAGCCTGGTCTACACAGTGAGTTCCAGGCCAGCTGGGGCTACAGAGAGACTGTCTCAAAAAAGAAAAAAAAAAAAAGGCTTCTAGGGGTTAGAAGCCAGCAGGGAAATGACAGATCACACACAGTGCAATATGTGCCTCAAGTACTCACCAACGACACCTAAAACCATGCTTCATGATATTTTCTCTTTCTTTTTTTTTTTTTTTTTTTTTTTTTTTTTTTTTATCCCTGTAGCCCCAGCTGTCCTGGAACTCACTATGTAGACTAGGCTGGCCTTGAACTCACAGAGACCCGCCTGCCTCTGCCTCCGGAGAGTGCTGGGATTAAAGGCATGTACCACCACGCCAGGCAATTTTTTCTTATTTTTTATTTAATCTATAAGAAGTAAAAACCTTGAAGCTTCTTCAATCATTTCTTCACAAGAATAAAAATCAGGAATGACACATCTTAAAGATTCAAAAAAAGTAACTTCAATCAACTCTGGAAACCAATACAGATGTGAAGTCTGGTCTCATCACTACCAAGCTCAAACCCCAAAGCTCAAAACGTATCAGAACTCAGAGTAATTAGGTCTAGATTTTAGATGTTCAGATTAGGAATGCTCAGTCAACAATCTACGCAAACATCTCAAAAAAGAAACCCAAAATGAATCCAAAATTTGAAACAGATCTAGTACCAAACATTGTAGATAAGAGATAGTCATCCTTTGCAAAAATAAACTGAAAAATAGCGAGTTCAGGAAACTGCTAATTTAGTCAACTCCAACAACTACCTGTGTTCAGAAAATGAACACGTGGAAGACAAGTTCCAGGCTGGGAGAAAGCAACTACGGACTTCATATGTAAGACGTGCATCACATCAGGTTCTGTCTTAATTACATTTAGCTTCAACCAGCACACAAAAACACAGCCCACGTTCCTTGCATCCAAGCCAATCGGTGGGAAGTCAAGGCGGTTGTCTAGAAGCCCTTGGCTGACTCCAGGCTATTTTAAACACATAACAAGAAAAGTATAAATGAAGGCCAGTCAACGGAAAAACAGACAGAGTGAAGTTTTACCACGTGAACGAAAGGCAACCAATGACAAAAATAAATGCCAAGGTGTTCCTAACAACTGAACGTGCAACTTTATCCTCAATGCCTCATGAAATTGCAGGTAGTGGAAACGACATTTGAAACACTGGTAAGCTAAGATCAGAGGGGAAGTGGGGGCTGTGGGGAGGACATAGAAGCAAAAAAAAAACATCAACCGGAAATCTTCTGAAAATGCATTTGTGACCAGGTGATTACCGTCCCTGACAATGAACGTTATTCTGACTTTTAGGGCTCCATCACACTCAGGAGGCATCAAAATTGCAGGATCCTAATAAGCTGTGAACATTTGGGTGACTACCCCACTGCCACAATGAAGGCCTGCCTGCTCTGTGTAGAGGAGCTATCTGGATTTATTTCTGTGATAAAAATACCTAGACAAGGCCGGGCGTGGTGGCACTGTGTGAGTTCAAGGCCAGCCTGGTCTCCATAGTGAGTTCCAGGACAGCT
>NW_008360311.1:6661924-6682388 GCF_000622305.1 Nannospalax galili
CCAGGTTATGGTCCATCACCGTGGGGATGTCAAGGCAGGACCGTGAAGCAGCTGGTCACATCCACAGTCAGAGGACGAGAAAGAACATATACATGCCCAGACTCAGCCATCTCTTCACTCTTAGACAGTCCCGGAACCAAACCTAGGGAATGATGCTGCCCATGGCAGGCTGTCTTGCCACATCAGTTAACACAATCAAAACCATCTCTTACTGACATGCCACAGGCGAGCTGATCCAGATAATCACTCATATAGATTCTTCCCAGGTAAACCAAGCTGACTAAACATCACAGGCACAGGTCGTGTCCCTGGACCTGGTGTCCAAAGGCCAACCCAGTTTCCTTCCCCTCTCTTATCTTCCTCTTTGTTTTTTTGTTTTTGAAACAGGGTCTTCCTGTCATCCCAGCTGGCCTGGAACTCACTATGTAGACCAGACTGGTCTTAATCTCACAGACATCCGCCTGCCGCTGCCTCCAGAGTGCCGGGGTTAGAGGCGTGTGCCGGCATCCCAGGTTTCCCTTTCCTTTGCACATCCCTTGTGGTCCTCATCACTACTGGGATCATCAAAAGATGCCTCTCTGCTTCTGAATCCGTCTCAGCAGCCTCCTGCCTCTCAGCCTTCGCTTGCCAGCATCTTAAATGTAACTGATGTCACCTACGGTTCCACAAAGTCGTGACGTTGTACGCTACACCCGTGTGCATTCTCTAGCAGGTGTCCTTCCTGACCATGAACAAAAGTTGGAAGTGGGACCTCTGAGGGCAGTTTTAGTGGAGTATTTTGATTTTAAGTTTTCAAATTGTTCAATAGGTAAAGTCTATATAGGCATTCCAAAATCAAGAAACCCTGAAACCTGGACTCAAGCATTTTGAATAATGGATAAACAACTCTGCATCCTGGGAAATCTTTTTTTCAGACATGCATCTCTCTAACAACTACTCCCAGTTCAGCAGAAGCTTCCTTAGGGGGTCCCTCACGTCCCTCCCCAGCTTCTCTTTCCTCTGTCACAAATCTCCTTAGACTGGAAACTGTGGTCCCAAATTTCTCTCCCTCCTTCCCTCCCTTGCTCCCTCCCTCCCTGTCTCACACACATAGACACCCATGTCTCAAATTATTTCAAAACAGGTTATGAAATTCTCAAGCCAAATTAATGCAAGATGTGTATAAATAAATCTGCCCCAGGGGGTGTCAGGAAAATGAAAATTCTGGAGATGGCATTGCAATTCCCAAAAGAAACAAATGACCCCGGGAGAGGCCAAAGGAACACGTAGTAAAGCAGGGCAACCCAAGAACACTTGAGAACTTTTAGAGTTACCCAGTTCCCGTTCCCAGGAGCCCCTGTCCCTTAGATCTGACAAGCAACACCTACCAAAAGTGACTCAAAAATAAAGGGCAAACTGAGAGCATAGCCACACAAAATTATTACTTTTTTTGAGACGGGCTCATATAGTCCATAAAGGAAGATGACCTTGAACTTCTGATCCTCCTCCTTCAGCCTCCCAAGTGCTAAGATTACAGGCATACAACCACCACACCCAGTTCATGGGCAGCTGAGACTTGAACCCAGGGCCTTGTGAATGGTAAAGAGGCACTCTATCAACTGAGCTACAGCCCTTCCAGTATTAATTTAAATGAATGCAAAAGCAACTATAGTCCACACCACAGTCCCAGTTTTCATGAGAAAGATCAGCCATCGGAGGGAACTATTACTGCAAAATCAAAGTTTAAATTTATTACAATAAATACCCCAACTAGTGTTTTTTTCAAAGAAGAAAACACGAAGTTTCTATGCTTTGACCACAAATTCAATTGCAGAGTTAAGAAGCTTCAAGAATAAAATTCAAGTGGATTTCGACAGAAGGACAGAGCCTACAATTGGAGGGATAGTAATCTAGATGGACTACTGTGGCTAGGGAGCTCAGAAAAAACTCAACCTGCACTTGGATGTGTCCACTTCTGCACCTCGTGGTTTCATCTTACACAGCCTAATTTGGAAGAAGACAGACGCAACACATGCAAAGATGTGGATGGCACTTTATATAGAATAGCTCAAAAATTAAAATCACCCAAATAGTCAACAAACGGAAACTGCTAACTAGAACATGAATTCAATGAAGTGCACATCCGTTAGCATTCTAAATAACTAAGAATGTGGGATCAGAAAGACGATGACCTGAGTCGAAGCTGGGACCCACATAAAGGTGTAACTCTACAGAGTCGTCCTCTGACCGCCACACACGCACAGTATGCGTGAGCCCCTGTGCACACATCACACACAATAATAATAAAATTTAAAAAGAATATATAGAAAGAGAAAGGTATAACTAAAAACATCAGTGGGGTTGGGAGTGCAGCTCAGTGATGGGGCATATGTCAAGATCTGAGGTTCAGTGCACGGTATACACAGACACACACACACGCGTACACACTTGATTCAAATAAGTAAATGAGTGTAAAAAACAGAATAAGACTGGGCGTGGTGGCGTACGCCTTTAATCCCAGCACTCGGGAGGCAGAGGCAGGCGGATCTCTGTGCATCCAAGGCCAGCCTGGTCTACATAGTGAATTCCGGGACAGCGGGAGCTACAGGGAGACCCTGTCTCAAAAAGACCAAAAAAAAAAAAAAAACAGAATAAAAATAATTGCCTTGATATATTATTTGAGGACTGATGATATAGCTCAGACTTATGGTGCTTGCCAAAGAAGTGTGAGACCCTGGGTCAATCCTCTGCACCCCCCCACACACAAAGTCTCAATATATTATGAGGGAAGCAGAAAAATCTGCACTGAATCTCAGGATGATATATAAAACAAACTGAAATTGAAATTAAACTCCACTTCTTAAACTATGAAAACACCCAAGATTCCATGGCCGTCTACCCAAACTCAGATCTCATCAACACTAATTCATTTTCCAATATTAGAAATTCATACATTTTGCATTCAACGGAGAGCACCACTACTGTTCAAATAAACCCTGATTTGCACGTTGATGTCTGTCACAAATCAAGTTGCTTCCCACAGAGCTGTAATATTGTTTACAGGCTTTTTCTAGGCTGTGTCTTAACATAGAGAATAGAATCCTGAGTCCTTAAGATTTTTGACATTCCTTTGTGAAATGAGGTTGGGGGGGGGTTACACTTCTGTGATAGCTGCAAGATCCAACCAACTTCAATGACTGCCAAAGTCTACACACATGGCCATCTCTGCCTACACACTGCCTACAAACTGGTATGGTCTGCCTCATGAAGGAGGCCATTTTTGCCTCCTCAGTGAAGTCTTGAAGTCCTAAGTGAGAAGGCTTATAGGTTTGTGTAGACACCGCTGCTTCTAAGCAGAAGCCACAGACAAGCATAGCAGCAGGCAACGTAACACTTGTAAAATAAAGCCAGTGAGAGGACACAGTTGGTAATAAAAAGCATTCATTTACAGTTTTGGGAAACACTGCGGGAAGGCCCATGCTTATGTTACAATGTGGTATTTTCTGCTGTGTAAAAATCACACAGCAACAGGCAGATCTGAAAAACATGGAATGAAAAGCTATCCAATGCCAGGCAAAACAATAACTCTTTCTGTTTCTTAAGACTCAAATATGCAACAGCATTCAACAACGTCCGTGGGTCTGCCCTCTACCTCGCTCCATAAGGGTAATTAATTGCTAAGAGTAACAAAAACCTACCTGTATGCCTCATTTTTGCTGTTTCCACTTCATTTTAATATAAAAATAAAAAGACAAGATGTGTTTTAAGAAACAATTACTGGGCAGGAGACCTGGCTCAGCGGGTATAAGCACCTGCTGCTCTTACAAAGGACCTAAGTTCAGTTCCCAACACCCAAAAAAAGCAGCTTACAACCACCTGTAACTCCAGCTCCAGAGGATCTGATGCCTCTGGCCTCTGCAGGCACCCCTACATACATGTACATACCCATGCTCAGACACACAAACATACACAGTTAAAAAAATAATAAAAGCACATCTTTTTAAAAAGGCAGTTACTGAAGCCAGGTATGGTTGCAAACACTTATAATCCCAGAAGTTGGGGGATGGAGACAGGGGGATCAGACGTTCAAGGTCACCTTTGACCTTAGCCTGGGCTACATGAGATCCTGTCTCAAAAACCCAAAAACTAAAATAAAAAGAAACTGTTACTGAGAGAAATACATGTGGGCAAAAAGAGAAAGCAAAAACGGATGGCTTTTGCAAAGACTTTCAGAAACTAGAAAGGAAAGTTATAAGTAACCTTTATTTTACTCACTAAAAGAATAATAATTTTTTTCTTTTCTTTTTCTGGTTTTGAAACACCACTAGCAATCAGCAATTGCAAAACAGCAAGCCAATTATGAAAGTAACAAAAAGAAAATTGTAAAACCCAGCACTAGCAGGATAAGGGGAGAGCTGCACACTTCAACATTAATCATGGCACTACAAGTGGATAGAGTTCCAGGGAGCAGTCCACCCTATGTAACAAGATCCACTTGTCCTCTGACCCACAGAGCCTACTTTGGAAACCCTACCCTAGGGAAATCTGCTCCAAGTAAAGTAAATGTCATTTGGCTAACAATGTTTATGAGCCACATTACTTCTAATTGTTGAAACTGGACATAATCCAAACACTGGACTACAAGAGAACAGTTAAATCAATTACAACACAGTAAGAGCTGGGGTTACTGATCCCCACCTGTTATATGCCCCTAGTATGCTGGCTAGTCAACCTTTTTTGACACAAAGTTGCAACATCTGGGAAGAGGGAGCCTCAGCTGAGGAATCTCCATCAGATTGCCCTGTGGCCTTGTCTGTGAGGCACTGTCTTGATTGCTAATTGATTCAGGAGGGCTCAGCCCCCTGTGGGTGGTGCCATCCCTAGCCATGTGGGCCTAGGCTGTGTAAGAAAGGCAGCTGAGGGAGTCAGGGAGGGCAAGGCAATGAGCAGTGTACCCCTCTGGGCTCTGCTTCAAGGCCTGCCTCCAGGTTCCTCCCTTGGTGTCCCTCAATGATGCGCCAGAAACATAAGCCTAAACCCAAAGGAACCCTTTTCTCCCCAAGTTGGATTTGGTCAGTATTTTAGGATACCAGAAGAAAGGAAAAACTAGGCCCAGTGTGGTGGCGCACACCTTTAATCCCAGCACTTGGGAGGCAGAGGTAGGCAGATCTCTCGGAGGTCCAGGCCAGCCTGGTCTATATAACAACTTCCAGGTCCAGGTCATCTGGGCTACAGGGAGACACTGTCTCAAAAAGACCAAAAAAAAAAAAAAAAGAAAGAAAAAGAATCAAAAGGAAAAACTAGATCAGCTGGCTTCCCTGTGACTTGCCTGGAAAGGCCTGAGGGGATAATTTGGGTCTTGACCATGTGATACACTCTGGCCAACAGAAGGTGAGCAGGCAGCCTATTTGCACCTCTGCATAGCAACTCTAAATGAAATGACATGATTCCTGGCTGGGATGTAGCTCAGGTGAGAGTACTTTGCCTATCATGCAGGAAGCCCTAGGTTTGATCCCCAGCACTGCACAAATGGGAGTGTGGTGGTGCACACCTATAATCCCAGCTCTCTGGAGGTGGAAGCAGGATTCCAAGTTCAAGGTCATCCATCCACTACACAGCAAGTCTTAGGCCAGCCTAGGCTACGTGAGACCTTTATTTCAACAAACCAAAATCAGAAATGACCTGGTTTGTGCCACATTGCTGGAGGGTGGAAAGAACGGCCCATGAGGGGCTGTCACACACCACTCTCCCTAACGTTTACCTCATGTCTCTCTTCTTCATTACCCAACACTTCCTACAGGATCCAAGGGTTTGGGTCCCACAAAGGCTGTTTAACATAGCCCTCAGCTGTGTGCTCTTTACCCGGAACCCCCCCACCAGCTGTCAGCAGCAGCAAAGCAACTCTTCCTCTCTTTTTTCCATCTCATCGTCCCCTTTTTCCCCCTTCCTTTCCAAGTCAGAAGCTGCCATGGAGGACCCCAGTTGTGCATCCCTTTCTTGTTGTAACTCCTCTCTTGAACAAGCATGTCCCCTCTGGGCAGCCACCTCAGCCTCAGCTGAACATCTTCTTATTCCACACAGCAGTACCCAGGCAACCTCCATGGCAGCTTGCCAACACTTGCAATCTTACATGCTACTTTCATAAACTGAAATATTTGCTCTAGACTCTCAACTGCTCCAAGAGTGTTTCCACATTCACACAGTGAACCTCCTTCATCAAGGAGGCAGGCCACTCTAAACCACAAGGCAACAAATGGCCACCCAGGACTCCCGCCTCCAAGGCACTCCACCTCCCACTGGCTTAGCCTTAGGTACATGTCTCACTACCCACAGAGAGACCCACGCAACTACCACCATAGTTCAAAGGCATACTCCCTGGGAAAGGAGAGCCATGTCTGAAGTTCCCCCTCCCCCTCATAAGCCCAGTCTCAGCTGCCAGCATCATCACCCACAGCATGAACCACATCAACGACTTTCCCAACTTCATCATTGGTTTTGCTGCGATCCTGCCAACTACACCAATACTGCAGGAACTCATCCCCTGGGAAGATGTAAACCAACCTCTAACCCCTCTTTCCAAAGAGCACTGACAACAAACCAAAGTATGATTCCACCAAAGTCCAACTTCCGGAGCCAATGAGTTTATTGAACGTACTAGGCATGAGTGACCCAAAGCAGCCATGCCACTGGAAAGCCCTGTCCCAGCACGGATGACAACTTCCTCACATCTGCACAGCATTGACCTTCAGCTAACCTTCCTCAGCTATGTGCACTCGAGCACTTCTGGGACCACAAGGCCATATGCACATAGGGCAGAGTCACACACAGCTGGCTGTGAGGTGCAGCAGGTAGAGGGATCAACTAGAATTCGGGGGGAGGGTCCATTGACCCTCTCTACCGCCTCCTCCAATGAGGGAAGGTCAACAGTCAACAAGCCCAGTCTTGGGGACCTCTAGCAAGTAGTTAACTGCTACTCTGATGCAGAGAATAGCTGTTTGCTCTGAGGACAGCACCCCACAGCACTGGATAACACAGGTTCATTCCTAGGATTATCGACTGCCATACAATCCTCCTAACTCCAAGGTGGAATCTTCTTGTGCTCAGGAGAAGAGCAGGTGTCCCTGGCAGTCACTCAGCAAATAAAAGGGCTGAGACAGATGACTCCGGGTAGAGTTTTCTCTGAGCTGCTAAGAGGCATAATATCTATATTTGTTACAGAAGCCTTAATCATTTTAAACAAACAGTGTGCATGTACCCACCTATTATTTTAGTATTTTCAGTCTTCAAAGTAGCTGTTGACTTAGCATTACTTGTGATAATATTCAACATACACAGTATTATGTCCAAAATCTTGACCTTTTACAATGCTAAACATTATTTTACCTAGTATGATACTAGCACTTTTTAACATGATACTCAGAAACCTCGGTCATCTCAATATCCACAAGGAAACCCTGGGTTCGCACCCAGACTACCCACTCAGCTCTTCAACTAGTATCTGCACACAAGTGGGGTTACACAGTAACCAGTGTTTCAGTGGTAGTTAGGGGCCTGCTGCAAGTCACTTAGCCTCTCTAAGCCCTTGTAGAACAGGTCAGTGATGATACTTAGTTCACAGGGTCATGTCAAGATCAAGGAAAACAATCTACTTCAAGTGCTAGACAAAGTCCTTGCACACAGTAAGAACCAAATCAATGTGGCTCTGTTGGGTGCCTCAAGTGCCTTCAAGCTTGCTTATCACAGTCTACATCTGCTTTCTATTTCTGCATCTGCCTCTCCCACCCCCAAGTCCTTGGAAGCATCAGTGCTGGGCTAGGGCTCCTAGGAACACTTCCATACCATCCAAGACAGCACTGTCCAAAAGAAACATACATAGGCTGCATGTTATTTTTGTTTTGGTGTTGTTTTGTTTTTTGAGACAAGGCTGGCCTCAAACGCACATGTAGCAGGAGATGACCTTGAACTCTTTATCCTCCTGTCTCTATCTCAGTATACATATTTTCAGGCATGGTGGCACACACCTTTTAAAATACTATTTTTATTTACATGTATGTCTATGTGCCTGTAAGAGTTTATGTACACCATCTCACCCATGGAGCTGGAGTTACAGGTGGTTGTGAGCCACCACACAGGTGCTAGGAACTGAATCCTGGTCCTCTGGAAGAGGCACAGGTGCTATTAACAGCTGGGCCATCGCTCCAGCCCAGTGCACACATTTAATTCCAGCACTTAGAAGGCATAGAGGCAGGTGGATTCTCTATGAGTTCAAGGCCAGCCTGGTCTACACAGTGAGTTCCAGGACAGTCAGGACTACATAGTGAGAACCTGCAGTCAAAAAAGAAGAAAAAAATCAGATGGATTAAAGGAAGGAAAGAAAGGGAGAGGAAGAAAGGAGAGAACAGAGGAGGTACAGGGAGGAGGTGCAGGGAGGAGGTGCGGGGAGGAGGTGCGGGGAGGAGAGACACATACCTTGCTCTTATCCTATTCACAGTGCCTCTGTGAGAACACAATTACAAAAACCAGTTACACAGAGGCAGCTACTAATAAAATAATTGTGCTGAGTTTTCTAAAGCCCCCAGGGGGCTTGCCACCCCCAAGAGAACTGCTCTTTTCTAGGAAGTTTGGGGGAAGGGCGGGCTGATGGCCAGCATGTACAGATCCAAGCTCTGTCAGTAATGCATTCACTGACCTCATCTCCCACCCTCAGTAAGACAACAACTGAATCTATGTGAATCTGTCTTTGAAAGATTAGTTTCTTGTGGTAGCTCAAACAGAAGCTAAGCCTTACCCATCAACATACTATAAACACATAAACAAAGTATTACATACATGTCCTTTAAATACCCCCTAAAACTGCTTTTGTGAATATACTCCTGCTATTTTACTCTAGAATTGCTCTTGTTCTGTTATTTAGAAAAGTTACAGGTAAGCTAAGTGTGACGGTGCATGCCTATGACCCCAGAACTTAGGAGGCGAAGGCAGGAGGATCAGGAGTTCACCTGCATATTGAACTGAGGCCAGCCTGGGCTGTTGTGGGGGGGAGGGTGAAAGTGTGGAAAGGAGAGACGAGCAGAGGAGGGACAGAGATGGGGGTCATTGAGGCTCACTGGCCCCTAGCTTCGGCTTCAGTGAGAGATCTTATTTCAAGAGAATGAGGCAGACAGTAGAGAAGTTCATCTACCTCCTCCTCTGGTCTCTGCATGCACACACCCATGTACACATGTATCTCTCTCTCTCTCTCTCTCTCTCTCTCTCTCTCTCTCTCTCTCTCCCTCATCTGGATCTGGATCTGGATCTGGATCTGGATCTGGATATAGACTTTGAAAACACATCTCATCCACAGTGGTCATTGTGATAATGGCAAACTTAAATATGAGGTGTCTAAAAGTCATCCCCATTTCTCACATGAAAATTTTGGAGATTCTCCTAAATCTTTAACAATGAGAACTCCATCACCTGCACACTCTTATAAAGAGGACACTGAGGGCAAGTGTGCCCAAGGATGGGACCTTCATCACCTGCACACTCTTAAAAAGCAGAAAGAGGCATCCCACCTTTCCATGATGGGGGAATGCTAACTGCCTCCTGGAGTCTTAAGTGAAATCTAGCTGTCTGCTTGAGCTCTCACCACTGATCTCCAGTCCTAACTCTGACATGCCAGAATCCTGCACTCCAACTATCAGAGGTCCCCAGAGAGACACTGCCACAAACAAACTGCATCCAGGGACTGCTGCAGAGGATCTGCCATTTCTCCATCCCAGAGCAAGGAACGGGGATGGCAGAAGTCACCCCACAGCAAGGGGAAGCTCCACAGCCCAGGTATATTCAAAACTCACACACTCATGCACAGACACTTCTACATAAATCAAACCACACCGTGGAGGAGTAAGGCAGGTGTCAGCTCCCAGGAAGCTGAGAGGCTGATGAGGAGGTGAGAGCTGGGGGAAGGAAGACCCAAAGTGCCATGGGGTAAAAGCCAAGAGGACAGCCCAGGGAAAGTAGTGTTGGAGGTCCCCAACGGATGTGTTAGATAAGCACAGGCGCGTTCAGATGCCAGAGGAAGGGAACAAACAGCACGACCATCTGTGGGAATGTCAACTCAGTTAGGAAACAGCTGCAGCCTGGCAGAGCCCAGATCCACTCATGACAAATTCACTTTCATGACCAACAAATCTGTTTCAATCTCTTTTGTCTAAGAACAAAAATAATGGCAAGAGTCAATCTTGTGATTTGGGGACATGTCCATGATGTCATCACCACCTATGTCGGTTCTTGGTCACGAGTAAATAACAAGCCAGTCAGTCTCTTTCAACCCAGTAGTTTGGGACTGGTAAGATGGCTCGCTGGTAAAGTGCTTGCCTTGCAAGCTTGAGGACCTGAGTTTGATCCCCAGAACCCATGCAAAAAGTTAGATCTCTCAATGTGCAGCCTTCATTATGGTAGTTAGGCCCCTTCACCAGTTTTCTGCAAATCTTTTAGAGGACCAGGCAACACAATGCTTAAGGGTGGAATCTGCTCTCTAGCAGAACCCAAGAACCAATTCCAAGACACATACTGTTAAAGGTGAAATTAAAATTGCCTTTCAGTTTTGAGGCCATCTATAAAACTTAACCATATTGTACAGTATCTATTCTGTATTAGAAATAGCTAGTTGACAACTTACACTTCTTAAAACTCATGTTGTTATGTACTCAAACTGAGTTTATATATGTGAAGTTAGTGAGTCTTTTGTGTTATACCAAAATAAAGGCAAAGATTTATTTAAAAAAAAAAAGTTTGATCTCCCATCTCAATGGTGAAATGGAAGGTGGACACAGTAGGCTCCCCGGAGCCCAGGTTAGCCACATTTCAGGCCAGTTAGAGACCTGGTCTCAAACAAAAAGTAGAAGGTGCCTGAAGAATATCACCTGAAGTTGTCCTCTGACTTCCATATGCATGCACACACATGCATGTATGCACGCACACACACACACACACACACACACACAGATGCACACGCAAACAGATGCACAGATGAACAGTAATGGAAGCTAATGTCCTTCCCTCCTCACATGAGGTACAAGACAACACAGAAAGGATATGGGGCATTCTCCAATCCAGAGCCACGCTGCACAAACAACTCCACTGCAGGCCTTGATCTCAAATGTTCCTACCTGAGAACTTCTCCAGGACAGCCATATATCTGAAGGACTTAAATATGAGAGAGAACACAGCCATGCTTTAGGAGAACCCAGGCACAGCAGAGCAACATTAGGAATCGTATTGGGGCTGAGGAGACAGGTCAGTGGCTACAGCGTATGGACCTGCACTGGGATCCCCAGAACCCATCATGTGCCATGTCAGTGTCAGCAGGGTGTGGCAACCTACCTGCAATCCCAGCAACTCCAGCAGCAGCAACTCCCAGGAGCAGGCTGACTGTACTAGCCATGGGGGTGAGCTCCGGGTTCAACCAAGGGATCATGACTCAATATGCAAGGTTGGCGAGAGACTGAAGAAGACTCCTAGCATCAACCTTGGGCCTCTACACAAACATGCACACACATGCACCTGGACACACATAAACATATACACACACACGTGCACCTGCACACATATGCACATATACTCACACTGCTTAAAAAATCCACATGCAAAAAAAAAAAAGGAACAATGTTATTAGTATCAGTAGTTCTGGATACCATCCTAGAAACGTGATTTGTCTCCCAGCATGAATGAACAAAATGTTTAATTTTTTAAAATCATATACAGTAGGGGCTGGAGAAATGACTCAGAGGTTAATAGCACTGGCTATTCTTGCAGAAGACCGGGTTCCAATTTCAGCACCTACCTGGTAGCTAACAACCACCCATTACTGTAGTTCCAGGGGATCTGACGCCCTCTTCTGACTTCTGTGGGCACTGCACAATACAGATGCACTTACATACATGTAGGCAATACACTCATACACATACACATACACATACACATAAAATAAAAATAGTTTTTTGGGTTTTTTTTGTCTTTTTGAGACAGGGTCTCTCTGTAGCCCCAGCTGTCCTGGAACTCACTATGTAGACCAGGCTGGCCTCGAACTCACAAAGATCCGCCTGCCTCTGCCTCCCAAGTGCTGGGATTAAAGGTGTGCGCCACCAACACGGCTAATAGACTTTTTTAAAAAATCATATACAATCATAAAGAGATATAATTTCCAGCTGGGCGTGAGGGCACACACTTTTAATCCCAGCACTCAGGAGGCAATGGCAGGCAGAGCTCTGTGAGAGCTCTCAACAAACAAGACAGAAAGAGAGGGGGAGGGGGAAGGGAAGGAGGAGGGGAAGAGGGAGGGAGGGAGGGAGGGAGGGAGAATTTCCCCAGGGAAGACTAACTGTTCATTAGAGAATAAATAATAAATTCCAAAGCAGGTTGGGCTCTTCATCCTGAGGTCTGCATTTCAGAAAGGCATCCATTCACTGATTCTGTAAATATTTTTAAAAATCAGTTTCACTTCCTTTTCTGCAAAGTGGCAGCAGCAAGTGCATCATCACAGCAGTGTCGACCGCTAGCCATTTCCCCAGGGAAGACTAACTGTTCATTAGAGAATAAATAATAAATTCCAAAGCAGGTTGGGCTCTTCATCCTGAGGTCTGCATTTCAGAAAGGCATCCATTCACTGATTCTGTAAATATTTTTAAAAATCAGTTTCACTTCCTTTTCTGCAAAGTGGCAGCAGCAAGTGCATCATCACAGCAGTGTCGACCGCTAGCCAGCCTCCACACAGGGTCAAGATCCCTACCCAGAGAGGTGCAAACAGTGAGACAAAGTTGACTGGCAAGAGCAAGGACGTTAGAAGCCTTATAAGATGACACAGAGAAACACTCCTGGCCCTTAGGAGGGAGGCTGAGGCAGGAGGCTCTTCAGTTTGAGGCCTGAGCTACAGAGCCTGGGACATACTCTGAGACCTTGTATCAAAGAGGACAAGAGAGGAGGAGGTGGGGGGGGACTAAAGGGGAGGACAGACTCATTGGTCTTGGGAAGCAGTGGCAGGAAGATGGTTGTGCTGCATAGCTTTAGTTGTCAACTTGACACACCTGGGTAGAGGGAGGCTCAATTGGGGAATTGCCTCCATTGGACTGGCCTGTGGCCATGTTTGTGGGGCATTTTCTTGATTGTTGAGTGATGTGGGAGGGCCCAGCCCACTGTGAGGAGCCACCCCTGGGCAGGTTGTTCTATGTTGCATAAGAAAGCAGGCTGGGAATGGGTCAGGGGAGCAAGCCAGTAAGCAGCGTTCCTCCATGGCCTGTGCTCCAGCTCCTGCCTCCAGGTTCCTGCCCCGAGTTCCTACCTTGGGCTTCCTCAGTGATGAACTGTGACCCAAATAAACGCTTTCCTCCCCAAGTAAGTATTGGTCCAAGTGTTTTGTCACAGTAATTGAAGGCAAACTAGAACAGTGGGCTTAGCTGAGTATGAACAGCTAAGCAGGCAGGCAGGGGACAGAGGGTATACTCTGGGTAGAGATAAAACAAACCAGAAACGGGGTGAGTGTAGCCAGGAAGCAGCAGTTGGCATGAGAAGGGAGGGTACTCCCAGCACAGAACCTTAGCATAAAAAAGGAACGAGATGCAAAAGGCTTTAGTATTAAATATTTTTTAAATTTATGTTTTTAAAAACCTTTTTTACAACTTGAAAGCATAAATGAAGACTATAAAAGACAGCCCTTGATATTCTGAGACAATCCCAAGAACATCAGAGATGAACAGACGAGAGTATATTAGAAATATTCTAGAGAGCTGTGCTCAAAGGACCTAATTACTAACCGGGTCACCTTGTTACCCACATTTGGGAAAGGGGGTTGACTCGGGGTGCTAAGAAAGACTTCTTGGGGGACAAACAAGAACAAAGTATAACGATCTGCTTGAAGATGTCACTGTGAAACCTGCTTCTTTGTGTACGAACCAAAAAAATAATTTCAAAAAAAAGTTGGGGCTAGAGAAACAGCTCTGGTTAAGAGCACTTGCTGCTCTTGGGGAGAACCTGGGACCACATAGTGGTACACTTACATACATGCAAGCAAAACACTCATGCACATAAGATTAAATTTTTTAAAATTGTTTTTAAGCTAAAAGAATGACAGTTTGGAAAGGATTCCGCACGTGCCCTGAACAGCCAACCAAGCAGAGGTAAGCTGGCCAAGCGGGAAGTACAGAAGCAGTGATTCTGGAGCAAGAAACTGGAGAACTCATTTGAGATAGGTGGGACTGGGCACACAGATAAGATACTGGACAGATGCTAGTGCCAGACAGGCCAAAGTGGTAGCACATGGAAAGTTCTAGAAATGACCACCAGGCAGATCCACTAAAACATCAAATCCATGCTCCACACTAGGCCGTCCTGAGGGATAAGGGACATTAAGTGGCACTAGGCTTCTCCACGGTGTTAAAGCAACCAGACAAAACCATTCCAATCAATGCAGTGAGCACCACAGCCCAAGGATCAGGGCAACTGGGGATCAGGGTGACTGGGGATCAGGGCAGCTGGGCAGAAACAAGATTTCTCCACTTGGCAGTTCTGTGCAGTTCCTCCAGGCTGAGGCCTGGAGCAGGGTCATGGGAGCTCCTTGGAAGCGGGAAATTCTCAGACTAACCCCAAAGCTACTGAATAGAGCCTGGGGTAGGAGTCAGCAGCAGCAAATCAACATTGTCACAAGCCCCTGGCTGACTGACACACTCTGGGGTTTGAGGTCTACTGCTCCAGCTAATTACTTGGAGGAAAACGGTATGAAAGAAAAATTAAAAGCAAACAAAAACTCCAGCACCAGACTTCCAAAGACAAGTGAAAATTTGGTATGTGTAAGTAAAATACACACTTCACACAAACCTTATCCCAAGAACTCCTGGTAATTCTCAACAACAAGTAACTTTTTCCTGTGAGCTAGAATCACGGAAGGCAAAGTTGATAAAGACAGTGGTCCAATAGGACTTCCAAGTCTAGAACACTGTTCCACACTAAAATCTCAAGCATTAAAATGCAAATAGAGTTTTTTAGAAAGATTTACTTGTGTGTGTATGTGTGTGTGCACACCTCAGAAAGCCAGGAGAGCCTCACATCCCTCAGAGCTGGAGTTACAGGCAGTTATGAGCCTCCAAACACGGGTGCTAAAAACCAGACTGGAGTCTTCTGCAAGAGGGGCAGCACCCTGAACCACTAGGCCATCTCTCCAGCCCCCAGAGGGTATGTGACTGCCTAGCAGAGGCCATGCCACCGAGTTACCTGCTTCTCATTTTCCTCACCAGACTCCTTCCTTCTTGTTGGCTAACAGCAAGCACTTAAGAGACGGCCAGCTATGGTTACAGGAACTCTGGACACACCACGGCAGGCTCAGGATGCAGTCTTGATGCCTGAGGAACCAAGCTAAACTACTGCATACCAAACTTCACACATGGCCGATCTGCACATACCTATGGCATGTTTCTTCTGATAGGAGAGATTATGAAGCAAGTCAAACAAAGGCAGAGCCAAAAACGAGAACGAGACAAAGAAGCAAAGGAAAACACTGTGAACACGCCATTTATAACCCAACTCCGACTCACAACCGCCGCTGCTGTGCTGCGCGTGCACAGGCATTACATCACATCCTTTAATTCAGAATTACAAATGATTCCAGGATTATTTGCTTCCATAACCAGCATGCACGCAATGTGTGTTTATCAGCAGGATGGATTTCCTTTCTCCTCCGTCCCAACTGCAAAGGCGCTGGTCACACTTGCATTTCTCTAGGCTTTGTCCTCCTGACCCCTCCTGGCCTGCATGTAATTCTGCAGGTGAGAGATTTGACCAAATCTTGGTGGTAACAATCCATTTGGCTTTAAGGACACACCTGTCCTCCCACCTCTACCAGAGTGGCTCCTTTCTTCTCCAGTTCTCTCCTGCTGGAAGTTGATAGGAAGATCAACAAGTTAATGTTTGTCAAATACTTTAGGTTTCTTGGAATGAAAGGCAGCATAAAAATTCAAGCCACCTGTGACTGGCCTTACACTAACGTAGCTGACTCTGTATTGGGCTTCAAAGAAAGAAATCAAGGCTGCCAAGACAGTCCTTTGTGGAGAACAGCTAGCTTCTACACCCTTGCTAAAGACAGGTGGTGAGTCCAGCATCCTTTAATTAACTGGATTTCAACATTAGAAATGCAAAGACCCTTACACAGCACACTGAGCCCTTGTTACAGTGAAGAGCACACAGGCAAAGGGCATCTTTCCCTCTGCCCTTCCTCCCTAAGTGGCTTTCCCTCCCCACGTTCCTACTGCCTGGGGTCCTCTGGACCCCCTTCAGTGTGAAGGGCCACATGGCAGCTGCCGGCCAACATGTTTGCTTTGAGCCAATAGTCCTAAAAAAAAAAAGTCAGGGACAAAGCTTTATGTGTATGTTGGCACACATGTGAATTCAGGCTGCTGAGTAACAAAGAACGTATTCATGGCCACATACAACACCGCCAACACATAAACACCGTTCCTGACCTTGTCTCTCAGGCGTTACATTATATAGCATTACGCTGAATTCTCCAAAAATGCCCTGGCAACCTATATTCCGCTGGCTCCACCTTGCAAATGAAGAAACGGACGCTCAGAAAGGCTATGAAGTCAGAGGAGAGCAGCAGAGAGGCTGAGGAGGTAGCTCAGAGGTTCACTGCTCCTTCTGCTCTTCCAGGAGGACCAGAGTTCGATTCCCAGCACCCGCATCCAGCAGCTCCCAACCACTTGTAACTCCAACTCCAGGGGGATCTCTGTAGGTAACTGCACTTAGGGCCACATAGCCACACGCACACATATGCATAATTTAAAAATAATAAGTCAAAAATAAATTTTAAACATAGCAGAGCTGTGCTGGCAAGATGGTTCAACGGGGAAAAGGTGCTTACAGCCAAGCCTGACACCATGAGTTCACTCCCCAGGACCCACATAGAGGGAAGGAGAAAACCTGCTCCCAAAAGCTGTCCTCCACCTCCACACGTGCTCACACATCTACACACAAAATAAATAGAAAAAAATTTAAGTGGCAGAGTTGGAATCAAGTCTAGCTGTTGATACACACACACACAGAGCACTCGGCTGCAGCTCTGAGCCCCACCCACTCCTGGGACCACTCTAGAGCCCTCCCTAGGAAGGCGACAGGGGAGGGCAAATTAAATCCATTTAATCAGTCAGGGAGATCAAAAAGCTCATTTCAGACATTAACTTCCTCCCTACCAAAGCTTTGGTATTTGTTTTCCTCCTTCCTTAATTGGCTAATTAAGTATCTCCCTTTATCTCTTTTTGCCTGCCTTATCTCCAACTAAGTGTTTGCAGTGTTCTGAGGCCCAGAATGAATTTTTTTAAAACACACAGCACTCAGTAACCAAGTAATGAAAAGTTCAAATGCACAAATGTGACTAAATTCTTCAAAAAGGACACGACTCTGGACCCCAGGTGAGCTCAATTTGCTAGCAAAGGGTCAATATTTGTATCCCAAGGGGAAAATTAAGTCATGAGAGACAAAATCACCCAACAGTTCTTGACTTCTGCTCATCCATCTGATCAAAGGAATTCTCCTAAAACTTGTGATTCCCTCTGAATTTTTCATAGTTCAACACTGTCTCCCTAACTATGCAACATAAAACACACAAGCCCGCATTAACTAGAGTGTTAGTAATGACTGCGTACCAGCCATTGAGGGAACCTCGGGAGAACCCTTGGCCTGGCAGGAAACGGCCTCTCCTCCCAGCAGCCGCTCTGAACACACAAGGTCCCACACACACCTCTGTGTACTTCCACCAAGAGGCTGCTCTTGAAATCAGACACGGTACTGGGAGGGGGGTTGCACAGACACCCCAAGGTACAGGAAGCCAGTCCTATGTACCATCCTGAGGTGCCTGGAAGCTGGGATTTGCGTCGGCCAGGACTCCACCACCGGGAATACACTACCGCCAGGATGCTTCAACCCAGTGAAGAGGCCCCTGAGAGAAGCAAAGGGTGGACAGCCTCTGGAAACTTTTCCAGGCAGGGTGCATGCACTCCACACTGGGCTACAAAGACTGAAGGAGATTCCATTTTCAGTTTCAAAGAAAGGAAAGGTGATCCCTAAGACTCTACTAAAAGCAATAACAACTTTTTTTTTTTTTTTTTGTCTTTTTTGAGACAGGGTCTCCCTGTAGCCCCATCTGTCCTGGAACTCACTATGTAGACCAGGCTGGCCTTGAACTCACAGAGATCCGCCTGCCTCTGCCTCCCAAGTGCTGGAATTAAAGGCGGGCACCACCACACCAGGCCAATAACAACTTTTTAAAACTGGGGGTGCCGTGGCACAGAGCCACGTGCTTGAACTCTGCACATGCCAGACACGCATTCAGACTGGGCAAAGGGATGTGATACCTCCAGCTCCAGCTCAAGAAAGCCACCAGTGGCTTGGTGATATATCTCAGTAGAAGGGCACTTGCCTAGTGAATGTGAGGCCCTGGGTCCTGCCCCAGGCACCACAGGTAAAGCTGTCATTTCTACGGCCCAAGCTGTTGTCCCCAGGCAGATGCTAAGGTAACTTTCCAGACAGGGTCCTGCAGTGATCTGGGACGGTGATCACTAAGCCTGTGGAGTGGCTCTTGAATTGAAATCCATTGCGTTTTAATGAAATCAAGCATGGGTCAGTTCGTGCCAATTAAAACATGGTCTAGGCATTCCACAGGTGCCTGTGGGAGAATCAGGCAAGGGGACACCAAAGAGGGGGACTTTTGATCCCTGGAAGCTATTCATGGTCCCTGAAAGTGGGTAACAGGCTTCTGCTGGGGGGGAGGGGGCACAAAGTGGCTGACAGTGCACCAACCTGCCCATACATGCCCCTCTGGCCACACCAGCCAAGACTATCCTGTTCCCACTCACTTTGCCCAAGCTGTTTCCTCTACTGGAATGCAGTCCCCCCAACAACTCCCCAGCTGAGCATCATTCCCGCCCTGGAGGCCCAGGGCACCCCTTTCCTCCAGGACCAAGCCTTCCTCAGGCTCTCAACAGAGCCCGTCTCTTGCCAAGAATCTCTCCCCATGCGCCCATGGGTTTCCTTCAGGACGCTGCAGACACCTGCCCTGCCTGTGATCTAGCAGAGTGGAAGTCTCAACACTGGGTTTGTTGAATGAATGAGTGGGGAATCCATTGCAAGAAATTAACACGTTCGTGGAAAAGTCTGACCAAACCCTCAGAGAGCCTTGTAGAGCGCTCTCCTCCTGCAGGAGCGGTATCAATCAGTCCTGGACAGATTAAAGTCAAAACCCTACAATCTCCCAATTGGAGTAGAGATTGGGGGGCGGGGAGGGGGGACAAAGTGAAGGAGCGCACCGCTTCTCTCCTTCCAGAGGAAGAGGTAGGAAACTCGCAAATATTCAAAATCTAGCCATGGGGGTCACGTGGGGAAAGGGCTACTACTCAGAACCGCAAAGTTCTAGGTGGAGACCTGGTCTGAGATGATATGGCCACAAGCTTTTCCTGCGCTCCTGCCCGACCACCCAAGCGGGAGCCACGAAGCCTCTGAAGCTGGGTGGCATGACTGAGGTCTGGGGGACGGGGGGCACGCCGGCCCTTCTCCTCCCAAATGCAGCCCCACAAGACTGGCAGGGCGAGGTAGGGGCGCTGCGCTGCGTCCCCCACTCCAGCTCGACAGCTCTTTCCTGCTCCAGCCCCCGCGGCCTGGGGATCTCCAGGCTGCCCTTCCCCGGCCCTTTCCTTCCGAACCCGCGAGCGACAGGGACGGTGGCGGCTGCAGCGCGGAGTCCACAGACCGCGCTCCCCCCTCTTCCAGCTCAGCCCAGACTGCCGTGCGCCCCGCGCCAAGGGCAGCGGCCGACCGGCCCCTCGCGCCCCCGCCGCGCTGCCAGGCGTCCCGGGCGGCCGATCTCGAGCTGGCGATGCCAGCGTGGGCCCCGGGGGTCTGCAGCCCGCGCCCGGCATGGCTTACCTGCTCACACAGTCCGGAGGCGCCCGGAGTCCCGAGCGCTGACCATCGGGGAACCGGGGTCCCCGCCGCTGGATTCCAGGAGCTGGAGGAGGAGGGACGCGGGGAGGCGCCTCCGCTATCAGGGCGCACCGAGGACTGGGGGTCCGGGGCGCTCGGCAGCGGGGTGACGCTGGGAGGAACCACCGAGGCCACTGGGCGCGGGTGGCTCCCCGGGGAACTGCCCTGCAGACCAGGCGCCGAGCCCCCAGGAGCGAGCTGGACCGGCCCCGCAGCCGCTGTTGCCAGCGGGCAGAAGTTGGGAAGAACTTGGAGCGGCCGGGAGAGCCGGAGCGCCAGGAAGCGCGAGCGGCCGCGAGGGCGGAGGAAGGGGCCGCGCGAGTGGGAGGGGACGCAGCAGGCGCCGCCGGCCACGCTCCCCCGCCCCCGGCCGAGCTCCGCCGCGCTGGGGGCCGAGAGGCGGGGAGAGCAGGGGCGCGCGGGCCGAGGAATGTGGCCGGGCGGGGGCGCGCGGGGCGGGCGGGGGCGCGCGGGGCGCGCG
>NW_008360311.1:6682492-6697102 GCF_000622305.1 Nannospalax galili
GGGACGTCACAGCGCTGGAATCCGAGGAATGCCGGGCGGCCTGAGCTCCGGCTACAGGCCGGGCACCCGCCGCGCTCTCTCTCTTGGGCTAGCTTGCAGTCTCTCGGGCTAGCTTTGGAACGTGTCTCCCAAAGTTGGGGGGCTGAGGATGCTGGAATGGGTGGAACCCGTTGGAAGTACAGGGGGCGGCGGAAAAGGCGGGAAGGGAAGGGGCGAGGGGCGTACCACCTAGATTTCCTTAGGCAGCAGCAGGGGAGGGACGGGGCAGGAACTTGCCCACTCAGACCCAGAGCACGCACAGGCCATCTCATTGGGGGGATGCCTCCCCATGCAGCCACCGCCCCGGGGACACCCGCGGAGTAAGGTGGCCTCTCCAAACAGGCAATCTCCCGGCTCTGCCCTGAGCCCCAGAAGCGCGGGGTGGCCAACTTGCCTTAGCTCGCGTCCTCCCACCCCCGCTCCCACGGCCAGCAGCCTTTGTAGGCTGCCAGTTAGAATATGTGGTTTTCCCGGTTTGTTCCATGCCATGGAAAGGCCCCACCCTGCCTGGGTAGGCACTGGGAGGGAACTTCCTTAGCACTTTTGGAGGTGGGGTTACCGAGGCGCAGCTGGCATAATGGAAAAAGCACTCAGCCAGGCCAGGGAACCTGGAGGAGGCCCCGCCCAGCTGTTGACCGAGGGGGTGAGTCAGGAGGACCCAGCCCCCCACCCCGGGTCCTGGGAACTGTAGCTGGAAAACGAATGGGCTCCCTGCATTTCTGCTGTGTTTGGGCGGATGCTCTCTTTCCTAGACCCAAGTCCAGTCCTTTCAACGGCCTTGAAGTCCTGTCACAGAAGATACTGTAAAACTACTTCAGGGTCCCCCAAGTGGTACAGAACATCCAGGCCTTGCCCATACCTGTAATCCCAGCACTCTGGAGGTAGCCGCAGGAAGATCACCACAAATCACCACAACCTGGACTTCATAGTTCCAGACCAACCCGGCTCAAAACAAGAAAGAAAGGAAATATCAATCAATCCTGGCCTCTGAGGAACGAGAAATGGAAGCCCAAAACTAAAGTCTCTTGTGCCCACAGAGAACAAATCTGCAATGACTTCTCTCTTGCCTGTCTGCAGAACTATGAAGACCTTGATGGGGAGGAGGGGCAGAAGTGGGTGAAAGGTAAAGGCAAGGGGAAGACCACTTTCTCAAAATGTCAAGGAGCTCACTGTAGAGACTTTTTGAATTTCTAACTAATCTTCAGTGAATGCTTGCCTGTGGGACTGGAAGTGTAGACCACAGTCTACACCTCTCTGAATTGCCATCCCCATTTGCTAGCCCAGGCTGAAGCTGGGAAATTCCCTGTCTCACCACTGGACACACACTGCTCTTAATCTCAGACATTTGACAGGATCAGGGTTAGGATTAAAGATGAGGAGGTGCTGACAAGTGTGACAGGCTGCCTGCTGCTCCTTTTTGGAAGAGGCCCCTTGGCATCATGGTAGAAAGGAAGTGGTCCATGGATGTGATGGCTCTAAAATCACTGTGAGACCAGACAGCCAGTACAGCCCCAAGGCCACTGTGGTCTAGAAGGAAGAGCATAGAATTCACAAACAGATGCAAGAATTGGGTTCTGCCTGTGACCAGCCGTGTGACCCTGAGCTAGCCACTTCACTGAGGCTTGAGTTTATTTTTTCAGTGGAGTGTGACATAGAGGACAGCACCAAGTTGAATTAGTCCTCTCTGAGGTCGCTGCCAGGTCTCAACTTGCATGAACATTTGCTCCTCCAGACACATGACATGCCTGTGGAGGAAGCTAGGCAAAGTCAGAGCCAAGAAAGCTGTCCTCAGAGCCACAGGGATGCTGGGAATCCAGCGTTAAGAAAGCCAAGGCTTAGCACTGACTCTGTGTACTTGCTTTTAAAATTTAAGTAAATGTACCCATGAGGGTAAAATGTACCCATGAGGGTAAAATGTACCCATGAGGGTAAAATGTACCCATGAGGGTAAAAATTCATTATTTTAAAAGCCTGTGAAGTATGTCTGGCTTTATATTCGATCACAGGAAGATAACATAAATAAGAAAGACTTCAATGTTATATATATATATATACATATACACATATATATGGAGAGAGAGAATACTTTCTAATGACTGAATTTGTAGTTTATGCCTCTTGCATGTTAGGCACATGCTGCACCACTGAGCTGCAGCTCTTTTTAAATAGAAAGTACAACTTTAGCCTGGGATTCAGCTCAGTGGTGTAGTGCTTGCATCCTCTGTACTGGACGAAGTTGGGGAGGCATGGAATGTGGCCTTATACCTACAATCCAAGCACTCAGGAGGCTGAGGCAGGATAATCTCCATGAGTTTGAGGCCAACCTTGCCTCCATACTGAGTTCAACGCTAACCTAGGCTACATAGGCCTTGTCTCAAAAAAATGTGGGGAGCTGGAGAGATGGCTCAGTAGTTAAGAGTACTTAACTATAAGAACCTGAGTTCAGATCCCAGTACCCATGTAACAAGATGGATGTGGTCACAACCGCACCTATAACCCAGCACTGTACAGGGCAGACACAGGATGATTGCTGGGGCTACTGACTCCAGACAAAGCCCCCCAAAATGTGAGCTCCAGTTCAGGATGAGCCCTGCCTCAAAGAAGTAAGATAGAAAGCGATAAAGGAGGTCTCCCAACACTGACCTCCGGCCTCCATATGCACACACACACACACACACACACACACACACACACATACTCACATACATACACAAAGAATACAACTCGAGGTGAATTAAAAGAAACCAAAAACTAACTCTTCTCATTAAAAGGAAATTCTCCCACCCCACCCTGTGTGTGTGTGTGTGTCACAGCTTTTTAAAAGTATTTTATTGTGTGTGTGTCACATCTTTTTAAAAATACTTTATTTTTAATGTGTATGAGTATATTGCCTGCATCTGTATATTATATGTATACCCGTGTGGTGCAATGCCCACAGAGGTCAGAAGAATGTGTTGGATCCCCTGGGAACTAGAGTTACAGATGGTTGTTAGTCGCCCTTGTGG
Organism: Nannospalax galili; assembly: GCF_000622305.1. Taxonomy (NCBI): domain Eukaryota; kingdom Metazoa; phylum Chordata; class Mammalia; order Rodentia; family Spalacidae; genus Nannospalax; species Nannospalax galili. Next base: position 6,685,537 of record NW_008360311.1, read on the forward strand.
GTGCTGGGAATTAAACCTGGGTTCTCTGCAAGAGCAGTCAGTGCTCTAACCACTGCACCATCTCTTCAGCCCCGTGTCACAGCTGCTTTAATGAGATAGAGAAGCTCTTAAGTCTGCATCTCATTCAAGTGTTCCTAATATTCATTGGGGTTGCGGGGAGCTTGAGTGATGTGACAGGTTCTGAATCCATTGTTACCTGTTGACCTTAACACTTTAGAACTTTAGGAACTTGTGGATCTGGAATGTTTCAGAGCTGTGAGGCTACTTGTTCCAGGCTTGCCTCTGGCTATAAATACAGGATGCGAAGTCCAATCTCGGGGACTCCGTGATTCCACCCACCTCCAACTTTGTGTTCCCATTACTGTTGAATCCCTGAAAGCAGAGCGAGTTCCTGAATCAAAACAAAGGGGCGGGGAGATGGCTCAGTCAGCAAAGTGCTCGAAAGCCTGACACATGAGTTTGGTCCCTAGCACTATTGAAAGCCAGGCATGGTGGTGCTCACTGGTGTCCTGGTGCCAGGGAGATGGAGTCAGGAGGAGCCCTTGGTCTTGCTGGCCAATCAGTCATGTCAAATCAGTAAGCTCCTTGTTCAACGAACAACTATCTAAAAAACATAAGGTGGAGGATGAATGACAGAAGAAGACGCTAAACATTGTTCTCTGGCCTGCACGTGTCTGTGCTCCACGTGTGCACACAAAAACACATACACATACAACATCTATGCATTATTTTTGTGACTGGCTCAGCAGTTCCAAGCGCTTGTTGCTTTCACAGAGGACCTGAGTTTGGCTCCCAGAACCCTTGTCAGGCAGCTCACAACTGCCTGTCACTCCAGCTGCAGGATCCCATGCCCTCTTCTGGCCTTCATGGGCACAAATCTTTTAAAAAAAAAGAAACTGGAAGAAAGTAGACAAGCTTTGTTTGAAAATGTTTGATGATCTCAGCTGGGCATGATGGTACACATCTTTAATCCCAACTCTCTGGAAGCAGAGACAGGCAGATCTCTGTGAACTGAAGGCTAGCCTGGTCTACACAGCTACATAGGGAGTTCTAGGTCAGCTGGTGCTACATAATGAGATCCTCTCTGAAAAAAAAAAACAGGAAAGCAAAAGAGAAGTTTTGATGATCTCTGGGGGGACTTCTGCCACTTTTGAGGTGAGGGAGAGAGAGAAAAAGAACTTCTTCAAACTATCAGCACTATCTTGCTCCCATCTTAGATCTGGGGAAGAGATGGGCTAGTATATGAGTGTTTGAGTGTTTCATGTTTTTAGACTGTTTTACTGACATATATCTCATATTCAATACAAACTACAAACTTAAATGTATATGCAACTTAAATACTCTTGTGACAGCCGCCCATCTTCTGTCTTGGAAAACAGAGCCCTTCTTCCCTCTTGGCCGCATCTTTGAGGTCTCTCAGCTTGGAGATGAGAAGAGGCTTACAAAGTGCATCCTTCCCTTAGGCCAGCTTAGCCAGGGAGTGGGAAATGGACACCTTTTGTGGAAGCCTGGCTTTAGGCTTTGAATGAGCAATGTGTGTTCCACAGGCTTGTACAGGGACGTGGGGTACCCAGCAGGGGACACTGTTTTAGCAGGTTGTGGAACCTTTGGGACATGGGAAGTGGGTCACTGGAGGCAGGCCTTGAGAGTTGTACCCTGGTTCCAGTTCTCTCTGGGGCCGTAGAACAAACCAGCTGCTCCCTGCTCCTGCCACAAACCCAACTCTCCAGCAGCCAGGCCTCCCCAAGGCCATGAACTCCTCCCTGAACTCTGAGTCAAAATAAAGCCTTTCTCCCTTAAGCTGTTGGTGTCAGGTGTTCACAGGGGCAAGAAAAGTAGCCGCTAAGCACAGGAAAGCAGAATGCTAAGGTGTTTATCTGGGTTTCCTCTGCAGGCTCCTTTGGAGGCCCAGGATTCGGCTCTTCTCTGTGTCACACACTGCTTGCTGTTCCATTTTGTCTAAAGTCTCAGAGTGCTCGTTCTAGATGCCTCCTGTACCCCATCCCTGGCTACCACTCCATTTCGTTTCTTTTTCATTTCCCCCTGTCTCACTCAGGTGAAGCCTTCCTGTTTTCCAAAGGGACTTCCTCTGATCTGAATCACTGAAGAGAGGCCCCACCTGTGCCCACCAACCTAGACCTTGCACGTGGGTTGTTTTCTTATTACCTCCTCCGTGAAAGAACATCAGAGATGTCTGGGGTGTGTACTTTTGACCTGTCCTCCAGCCCTGGTGCTGTGTTGGCTCCTTTTGCAACTGTGGTTACCGAGTACATCATGATGTCAGTATCCTACATCAAAAAGCCAGCCTCATGATAGGCAGAGTCACTTCCAATAAAATGTGCAAGATTCAGTCAATGATTTACTTCCTTAAAATTTCAAAGGAAAAATTTCAAAATTAGTATATTGATAGATACTAATCAATATGCCATAGTGAGTACAGCTCACACACATCTCACTCTAATCAATACCCCACAGCAAGTGCAGCTCACACACATCTCACACTAATCAATACGCCATGGCGAGTACAGGTCACACATCTCACACTAATCAATACGTTATGGTAAGTACATATCACTGGCACTATGGGCAAGATGTAAAAGAAAGCAAGCCTAGGCCCAGTCAAGTACTGTGTCCCACACATGCATTTCTTATGATCCTCTACTGATATTACCGTGCTCACCCCCCTTTGACTCATACCTTCCTGGTGTAAGCTTCCTGCTCAAGGGCCTGGCCAGATTCACTGACTTCTCCTCCCTCTGTCCCAGCTTTGCCCTCCAGCCTTTCCCTGCTTGGTGAAAAGACTCCTCAACTCTTAGAACACACACCCTACAACCCTACATGTGCATGTGCCTGTGGGCCCATCTGTCACCACACCCTCAATGCAGTAGCACCTTGCCAAGAAGAGCTCACCCACCCTGCTGCAGAGACACATCCAGAAAGGGAGGTCACATCTCTGACAATGCTTCTCCAAGAGATTCTTGGTCTTCATTTAAGCAATTTTAAACGTTGTCATGGAATAATCACTTAAAAATGTTCTCCACAGTCGTTTACATTAGTTGTTAAAGATCCAGTAGGTAAGGGAAATGGTTTCAGTAAAAGTTCCCTTGGTTTATGACTAAAAACCTTTTCCAAATTTTTGTAGGAAAAAGAGAGGAACATGTCTAGAGCCCATGTTGAAGAAGGGGGGAGGCTGGAGATGGAACTCAGTGGTAGGGTGTTTACTCAGTATGCAAATTAGACCCCAGTACTGCAAGAGGGCAGGAGGGAGGAAGGGAAGGAGAGAGGGAAGGAAAGAGGGAGGGAGAGAGGGAGGGAGGAAGGGAAGGAAGGAAAATGAGGCCAGAGACCCACAGGGACCCTGTTTTTCTCTCTCTGGCCAAGAGTGCCATCTTCCACTTTTTTTTTTTTTTTTTTTTTTTTTTTTTTTTTTAAAAAAAAAAAAAAAAAAAAAAAGAGGACGATAAATCTTTCACTGTGATATATCAAAATAAACTTTCTTTCCTTTCTCTTTCTTTTTCCTTTTTTTTTTTTTTTTTGACTTTTTTGAGACAGGGTCTCCTTGTAGCCCCAGCTGTCCCGGAACTCACTATGTAGACCAGGCTGGCCTCAAACTCACAAAGATCTGCCTGCCTCTGCCTCCCAAGTGCTCCACTTTGACCTCACCCATGTGAGCCTAAAAGAGTCCAAACCTCGCAGGCCTCAGTTTCTTCATCCATAAAGAGAACAGAAGTGTCTGCCTCACTGTGTTGTCATGATGACTCAATGAGTCAGTATGTGAACAGCCCTTAGAAGCATACCTGGTACATACCGAATTCTCAGTACACACCTGATACTATCACCAGCCTAATTATATCTTTGTGACTGGATTGGCTCCCTCAGCAGGGATCAAATCTTCAAATCTACATTCCCAATAAAAAGAATCAGGCTTGAGTTTTCAACCCAGGATCTTGTAGCTGTGGTTGGTTGGGAAGCACATTTCTCAGACAGGAGGAGGGACCCAGGGGCTATTGGAAACCACATCTATAAGGAAAGAAGAGGCATTTGGCAAAAGAAAAGGTTTGGGGAGTCCACCAATCATTGGGTGTCCATAACACTGAAAGGCCAGGCCTGGCTTTTCACATGGAGAGGAGGCAGCTTCACTAGGATAGAGTGATCCAGAGGCTGAGTGGAGAGACCATCTTCCCACTGACTGAGCACTTGTGCTCTAAGATCAGGGACAGGAACCATGCACACATGCTCTAATATAGTTCCCTGCCACAGTGCTGTGGAGTGAACTGTGTCCCTCCCAGATTCCTGTGTTACAGCCTTTAATCTCCAGTATGACTTATTTAGACATAGTCTTTAAGGGGATAATTAAGGTTAAGTGAGGTCAGAAGACTGGGGCCCTAAATCCAATGACATGTCCTGTCTTTATAAAAGAACTTTTCTCTGCGTTGAACAGAGGAAGGGCACGTAAGGACCCCAGAAGAAAGTGCCATCTGCAAGCCAAGGAGAACGGACTCAACAGGAACCAGTGCCGATAGCAGGGCGTTGTGTGTGTACATATTTATGGTCTGTGTGTGGTACGAGTGTGTGTGTACACATTCATGGTGTGTTGTGTATGTGTGTTGTGTGTGTTTTTGTCATGTGTATGGGGTGTGCAATGTGTGCATCTGTGGTGTATGTGGAAATATGTGTAGTGTGTATAGCAGAGGGGTGTGTGTGCACATCTTTATGAAGGAACGCTAGAATCGAGTGTCCATATTAGGTGTCTTCCTGAATCACTCTCAACCTTATTTGTTGAGATAGGGCTTTTTCCTGGGACCTGGGGCTTGCTGATTCTGCTAGATTAAGCCCGTCAGTGACCGCCCCCCCAGGGATCTTCCTGTGTCCGGCTCCTCAGTGCTGGAATTTCAGACGTACACCACTGGACCTGGCTTTTATGTGGGTTCTGGGGACACAACTGGAGTCTTCATGCTTGCGGCAAATCTCCCCAGTCCCCCCTGATAGCACTTTAATCTTGGACTTCAAGCCTCCAGTGTTTTGATCCCTGGGCCAGCTCCTTGGAAGGTACACAGCTATAGAATTTGGAGTATCTGGCCAAGGAGCTATCAGCACCGTCACAGAGTTGCACAAGGACAGATACATGATATCTGTAATTATCTTCATCCTAAGCTGGGCGTGGTGGCCCATGTCTGCAGTCCCAGCACTTGGGAGGCAGAGGTAGGCGGATCTCTGTAAGATCAAGGCCAGTCTGGTCTACATAGCGAGTTCCAGGCCATCTGGGACTGCAGAGAGACCCTGTCTCAAAAAGACAAAAAAAATTTATCTTCATCCTTTTTTTCCTAATTCCTGTGTGCTGCCATTCTGCTGCACGAGAGGGGAAAGAGGGAAAGAGGTGGCCAGGTTGCTAAGAATACCTAGAAATTCTGAGCAGACCCTTCAAGTCCTTGCTCACAGGTGATAGAGAAAGTGATAATTACACACTGTTAGAAGAAGTCAAGCCAGCCACACTTCTGAGCTAAAATCAATAGATGTCCTGCTCTATGACACGTTTTCCAAACTTCTCTTGCCAACCTCAGAAGAATTTTTCAAACAAAGTGTCTGTCTTTGCCCTCTGTGCTGCCAATGTTCAGAATTAAGGTGCTATGCACAGGGCACTCATCCTGACACTCTGGAAATATCTGTAGCTGTGACAATCCTCTGAAAGGCATCAAATTTGAAAGAAAAGCCAGCGAGGGCTGGGGAGATGGCTCAGTTGCTAAAACGTTTGGCAGTGCAATGATAAGGACCTGAGTTCAATCCCCAGACCCACATAAAAAAGCAGGGCATGGCGCTGCGCACTTGTAATGCCGGTGCTGGGGAGCTGGAGACAGGCAGATCCCTGGGATTGTTGAACAGTCAGCCTGGCCACATCACTGAGTTTTAGGACAATGAGAGAGCCTGTCTCAAAAGACAAGATGTGGGGACCAATGAGCTGGCTCAGCAGGTAAAGGCGTTTGCCACCAAGCTGAACTACCTGTGTTTGATCCCTGGAACCCACACGGTGGGAGAGACTGACCCCTGCAAGTTGTCCTCTGACCCTCACATACCTGTGTGCCCCTGCATAGATAAATGTTAAAAATAAAAATTTAAAATCCAAGGTGGATGGCGTCCTGAGGAATGACACCTGAGGCTGACCTGTACCTGTACACACACGTGTGCCTGCGAGCACACTCTCGTGCACACACATACACACATAAAGCCTAAGAAAGAGGCTTCCAAGTCTAGTCTTCCTCCTCCTCTTCCTCCCCCCCTTCCTCCTCCTCCCTCGTCTTCCCCACTCCTCCTCTTGTTCTAGACAAGGTCTCCCTATATCACCCAGGCCAACTGCAAACTCTTAAACCTCCTGCCTCAGTTTCCTGAGTGCTGAGGTGACAGATGTATACTGCCAGGCTTGGCTGGATTCCTGTCTTAGACATGAAGTTTAACTTGATCCTCAAGGAGTCGGATATTTGTCTCTTTCTGACTGTTTGCTCTTCTCTGAAATCTTTGCCTTATTTTTAAATGTAATTTAACACCTAGCTGAAGTTGTCAACAAATAATTATACAAACCAGATTTATGGAACAAAAACTGAATAGCCTTCCAGATCAATGGTAAGTTCAAAGATGAGCAGAGGGTAAGAACAGGGTTACATGCATTTCCAACACCAGCAGCTGTGGTTCTAACACCCCTCTGAGAGGTGAGAGGTATGAACATGAAAGGAAACTTCTGCTGTGATTGGCGGACTGGGAACAACCTTCTGGGGATGGGGGCGGGGAGTCAGGTCGTGTTTGGGATGCCATTCTAAAGAACATGAGACAGGGTGACCACTAGACAGGTCATGCTATGTAAGAGAATCCTGCAGTGCTAAATCAAAACCTCCCTCAAGACCAGGTTGCTTCCTGGCTGCCTCCCTGAGAATGAGGGGGTGTGACTCAGAGTGCGGCTAGCTCTGGCACTTCAAACACATCTGAGCAATGTGCATGGATGATAAGGGCAATCAGAGGACCGGTTTGGAATGACCATTGACCATCACTTCCTGTGGCCAGTGGGGAAAGGTAATTGCCCAGGAAGCTCAATTTTGGCCTGCCTTCTGCTACAAATGTGAGTCAGAGGTATCTACTGACATGAATCTTAGAGACTGGAGACACACCGATCCCAGGGGCACCTTGGACTTCACCCTTGTTACCTCTGATTTCCTGGGATGTACCAAATACATACTATTTTTTGAGACAGAGTCTTCTCTATCCCAGGTTGGAATCAAACTCATGATACAGTCAAAGATGGCCTTGAATTTCTGAATCACCTGCTTCCACCTCCTGAGTGCTAGGATCAGAGGTGCATGCCAATAGGTCTGGTTAGTGCTCTGCTCCAGTTGGAACCCAGGGCTCCATGTGTGCCGGATGAGCACTCTGCCTGCCATGCTACACCTCTAGCCCCAAAATGAAAATTTTCAAATGGTGAAAGAGAAATTCATTCTTTCAAGACAGATGAAGACCCAAACGAGTTGTTTGCCTCTCTGATCATGTTTCAAATTACTCCTCCCTGGATCACTCTGCCCCATGATCCTGGCATGTTGCCAGCATTTAAACATGCCAAGTAAATGCCCTCCCACCTCTTTATTGAGCTGTTTTCCTTGCTAGCTCTTCACTGCCTCCCCTCATCCGGTCCATGTCCATTTGTTTATTGTGTTTCTCCCTCACCAGAAGCATAATCTCAGTAGGTCTTAAAGTGTTTTATTGATTTTTATTTTTATGTGTATGAGTGCTTTGCCTGCATGTATGTAAGTATACCACACATGTGCAATACCCATGGAGGCTGAAAGAGGGCACTGAATCCCTTGGAATTGGAGTTAAGGATGGTTGTCAATCACCATGTAGGTGCTGGGAACTGGACTCAGGTTCTCTGCAAGAGCAGCCAATGCTCTTAACTACTGAGCCATCCTACAGTGGGGATTTTTATAAGCTTGGGATCTAGAAGAATCTAAACAAACATTTATTAAAAGTTTGAATAATCAGGGACTGTGCAGGAAGTTCACTTGATAAGGTGCTTACTACCCAAACATGAGGTCCTGAGTTCAGTCCTACCTAAGTGTGGTGGTGGGGAGGTAGAGGCAGAAGGACCCCCTGGGACACTCTGACCAGCAAGTCTAGCCTCCTTGGCCAGTCCCAGCCCAGTGAGAGATCCTCCCTGTCCCACATAATAGGAGGATGGCTCCCGAGGATGGACTTCTGAAACTGACCTCTGACCTACATGTACATGTATATATATGCACACACAAACTTACACACCCGCACATACAAATTGAGTGCAGCAGTTCTGTCATGTCAAGAAGACAGTTTCTCCACGTACTTCCTGACCTCTTGCTCTTACAATCTTTATGGCTGAAGAGGTTTCTGATAAGAACATGTCATGTGAAATCTACCCTCATAGTGCATATCTAGGCCGTCATCTTTTGTGCTCAGAAATCCACGTTGTCGAACCTTAATGATAACTCTAAGAGGTAGGTATTTTAGTCTCCCATTTATAGAGGAAGAAACTGGGCTTTAGAATTGAAGCACCATGTCTCTCTACTTGTGGCTATTTTCAGGTGTGGTCCATGTTTGGAAGGTGTTGATGTTTGTCTGTTTACCTAGATCTCAGTCATATGGGGTGGACATACCCAGGCTTCCTCCTGATACTCTTCCAAAGTTTACACATCACCTCACTTTTGTTTATTTTGTAATTCTTGCTACTTTGTGTCCGATGCGAAACCCAGTTCTCCTCCACACCAACATCTGACGTGGCATGTCTTCGCATAAATAATAGCTAAGGATTCCTGCTCAAGCTGCATTTGTGGGCTGACCTCTATCCTCTGCCACTTACCAACTGTGTGACACTGGGTATCCTCTGGCCTTCTTTACCAGCTGTGTGACAGAATAAGTCTAGGGTTGTAACCAGTGATAGAGTGCTTGCCCAGCAAGTTTGAGGCTTCAAGTATTGAAAATCAAGTTATCTGACTAGAGAGATGGCTTGGTGGTTAAAAGCTCTGACTGTTCTTGTAGAGGACCCAGGTTTGAGTCCCAGCATGGTGGCTAACAACCATCCCTAACTCTAGTTCCAGTGGATCTGAAGCCTTCTTATGAACTCCATGGATATTGCACTACATGGGTGCACATATACACATGCAGGGAATACACTCATATGCATAAAATAAAAATAATTTTTTAAAAGTTACCTAACTAAAGTCTTCTCACTTTTCCGTATCTCCTCTTAAAAGAAACCTGGGCTTCTTTGAGAAATGGCTGACTCCAGGTCTGAGGAAGAAAAAATCCGACAAAAACAAACGAAACCGCTAAGAGCAGCTTACCACCGGTGTAGTCCCAGCACTTGGAAGACTGAGGCAGGAGACTGACCTGGGGATGGGAGCCTTGCCTCAAAACAACAGACAAAAAACCCTCAAGGTTTTCTGCATTGTTTAAATCCTCGTGCTCTTAACATGTGTCTCAATCGATGGATTCCAGAGGTTCAACTCTCCTTGCATCCCAGGGATAAATTCCACTTGGTTATGGAGTATGATCCTTTTAAAGTGCTGTTGAATTTTCTTTAAAAAAAATTTTTTTATGCAGCTGGAGAGATGGTTCAGTGGTTAAGAACACTAGTTTTTCTTGCAGAAGACCCAGGTTCGAATCCCAGCACCCACATGGCAGCTAACAACTGTCAGTACCTCTAGTCCCAGGGGATCCAACAGCCTCTTCTGACCTCCGTGGGCATGCACAACATGGGTGCACTTACTTACATGCAGGCAATACACGCATACACATAAAAATAATAAATAAAATTTAAAAAATATTTTATTTATTATTTTTATTTTGCATGTATGAGTGTATTGCCTGTATGTATGTAGTGCACCATGTCATGCAGTGCCGGCAGAGGTTAGAAAAGAGCATTGGATTCCCCAGGAGCTGGAGTTACAAACAACTGTTGGCTGCCATGTGGGTGCTGGGAACCGAACCTGAGTCCTCTGCTGAGATTCAGGGGATCTTTCCAATCCCCTGAATTTTCTTTAACAGGGAAATGAGGAGTTGCCCAAAATGCTATGGAAAGTATAAATGCAGAATGAATAAATTCTAAGTATCTGCTATATAGCATTGTGCCTATGGTTAGCAACATTACATTATATACTTAAAAATCTGCTATAAGGATAGAATTCACATGATGTATTCTTTTTTATTTTTTAGTATTTTATTTATTATTTTTCTTTATTATTTTTCTTTTATGTGTATGAGTGTATTGCCTGCACGTATGTGAGTGCACCTGTATCATGCAATGCCTGGAGGTCAGAAGAGGGCTTCGGATTCCCCTGGAACTGGAGTTAAGGATGATTCGTAGCCATCATGTGGGTGCTGGGAATTGAACCTGGGTCCTCTGCAAAAGCATTCAGTGCTTTTAACTGCTGAGCCATCTCTCCAGCCCCCACATGATGTATTCTTATCACAATTTTTAAATGTATTTTATTTTTAATCATGTGAATGGGGAATATGTATGTGATGGCATTGGTCTTGGATCCCCTGGAGCTGCTGGAGTTAAGGGCAGTTGTGAACCACCTGACGTGGGTGCTGGGAATTGAACCCGGGTCCTCTGGAAGAGCAGTACATGCTCTTAACCCCTGAGCCACCACTCCAGCCCCATTATCTTTTTTTTTAAAGAACTATACTCAGTCATAAATGGAGTGTCTATATCGTACTCCTTCTCAAGTTTCCGGGAACATCTTGGAATGGCAGGAAGAAAGATTGTAAGAACCAGAGGTCAGGGAGAACCTCAGCAAAACAGGGTCTTCTGCACATGACAGGCCCTCTGAGCTTGTGAAATCATAGCTGCTGTGGCTGCCTGCGCACGATCAAGCCAGTCAGCCTTCCAGCATGGCAACATTCTACCCCTAGCTGAGGTGCTATTGCCCGTTGGCTACCAGGAGCAAGAGCCAGTTTTCTTTAAAGGTACAGCCCACAGTAGGTCCACCATGCTCCAGTGGATGGCCCCACACCCTTGCATATAAGGGCAGCACAAATTGGACTCAATGGGCTATTTTCAAGGGCCGGGGGTGGGGTGGGTGTCCAGAGGGATGGTTCAGTGGTTAAGAGCACTTGCTGTTCTTGCAGAAGACCTGGGTTTGGTTCCTGGTACCCACTTGATGGCTCACAACCATCTGTAACTCCAGTTTTGGGGAACCTACACCCTCCTCAGACACTGAATCTATATGGTGTACATACATGCAGGCAAAACACTCATACACATATAATAATCAATATATGAATCATTAAGAGACAGAGAGAGAGAAGACTTGAAGTTGGGAGGAAAAGGGGTTAGTCCTAGAAGAGTTAGGGAAGAGGGCTGAATGGGATCGAGATACATTGACTGCCTGCGTGGACTCAACAGATTCATTAAAAACATTTTATTTAGCTTAGGGGAAAAAACAGAAAAATTCTGAGTAGCAAAAAAAAATATATATATATATAAATAAATAATAGAAAGCTAGGACTACTTATGTTGTCCAGTAACAGAATGGTTGAATAAATTATAATTCAA
>NW_008360311.1:6697112-6725336 GCF_000622305.1 Nannospalax galili
ATTTAAAAAAGAAACTCCAGGGTCATAACCAAAAGCCTTAGTACTATCTGAGGGGCCTCTTAGGGACTAAAGATAGGCCAATTTTAGCTTCAATGAGGAAAATAACAATAATTATTTGAACATTTTCTTAACTGTGTTTTATGGGTTTTTGTTTGTTTGTGATTTTTGTTCTTATTTTTTGTTGTTTTTATTTTTGTTTTTGGTTTTTTTTTTTTTTTTTTTTTGAGACAGGGTCTCCCTGTATACCCTTGACTGGCCTAGAACTCACTATGTAGACCAAACTGGCCTCAAAATCACAGAGATCTGTCCGCTTCTGCCTCCTGAGTGCTGGGATTAAAGGTATGCACCACCATACCCATCTTTCAAGTGTGTTTATGTAACATAGCAGTATAACAAAAGAAATAATCACTGTTGGAACTAATTCATGTTCTGAAAAATAATAAATGAAAAGCTAGAAGTAAATCATTTATCTGTTTTAAAAAGGCACCACTGGTAACAATTAAGTAGATGAGGTAACATTTTATTTATGGAAATATTCTAGATCATATATGAGGGATGACAAAACAGCTCTAGTTTGCACCTTCTGATATGGCATAGCTCTAGAAGGAGTATCAGTGGTCGCCAACGGGGCTGAAGCAGCAAAGGTGGGCAGACATCGGACTGCTACCATTTGCTTTGAACAGGATAACAAGAGTTTTAAGTAGAATATTAAGAATTACTGTAAAATATTTTAGATGTGATCATTTGTACTGAGCTTATGTTAAAAACAGTCCTCTTGAGCCAGTGCTGTAACTTACTCAGGTAAATGTCTGGAGTCGATGTCTGGAGCAATCCTCAGGACCCACACCGTGGAAGGAAAGAACCAACTCTTGAAAGCTGTCCTCTTACCTCCACATGTGCCTCCCCCCAAACACACACAAAAAAGTCAGTAAATGTGGAAAAATTAAAAACAGAGCCATCAGAGCACACAGGTGCCCTTGCTCCTGTACTCACGGGAAGCAGGAGGTGGAGCTGCAGGGCCCTTCTGCATGCCAGGAGCCACCTACTCCTCTCTGTCTGCCAAGCCAACTCCATATGTTCTATAAATCAACACAATGTTTTCCCAAATGAAGACAGCACCCTTTCCATGCAATTTTTCTGTAAATTCTTTATAAACACTTTTATGATTACTTTTGGTGGGCGTTAGTCAGAAACAGACTATACAGATGACTACAACAGATTGTTCTTTTCCATGTATAAAAACAAATGTTGATATTAATTTTAAAATATTTAATAGGGACTGGAGAGATGGTTCAACAGTTAAGAGCACTGACTGCTCTTGCAGAGGACTAGGCTTCGATTCCCAGCACCCACATGGCAGCCAACAACTGTCCATGACTCCAGCTCCAGGGATCCGATGCCCTCTTCTGGCCTCCTCAGGCACTCACAACACAGGTGCACTTACATGCAGGCAATACACTCATACACATAAAATAAATAAATACATTTATTTTAAAATTTTAAAAATATTTAATAAGCCCTTCATTACTGTTTGCCACAAGCTGATAATATACAGCTGAGTAACGGCTGAGATTTTCTCAAATGTCTTTTACATTTAAAGGGATGAAGATCTTTGTAGTCATCTTTTGAAAACTTCCTCTTCTTAATTCAGCATGTGCAATAAATAGTCGCTTTTTGATAAAGACAAAACTGTAGCTTTTAGAATAATGAAATGTAGGAACATACCTTCCCCAAGTCTCAAGGAACACTGCAGAGGAGGTCAGAAAGAATGTACCAGCCAGAGAATGGGGAGGAGCGCTGTGAAACACTGTCTCCTGGACCTGACACGGCCACTGCACTTATGAACTCACTACAGCTGTGATCACCTGGACAAGGCTAAGTCAGCAAGACCAGTCAACATTCCTACAGGCAGCACTGAGTGGACTCAGTGGGTCATACAAACAAAGCTGAAACTCAAACTGAAAAATGGGCATGAATGAGGGAGATATGTTGGGGGTGTCTGGGATAGTTGGGGTAGATAGGATCTATTTATCTATGTCTATCTATCTGTCTATCTATCTATCTATCTATCATCTATCTATCTATCATCATCTTCTATCTATGTCAACAAATAAGAGATTCCATTAAAGTATAGGAAAAGTTGTTCAATAGCTAGTTTTCTTGAAAAAACATTGATGAGTTCACATGAAATGATACTTGATAAAAAATCCAGCAAATATTAAAAGAACATCAAATTATGAAAACACACATGAGCTTTCAAACAATAGCCAGCACGGTGGTACAGGCTTATGATCCCACCTACTCAAGAGGCTGAGGCTTGAGGATCACGAGTTCAAGACCTACCTGGACTACAGAGGGGGTTCAAAGCCAGCTGCCTGGGTAACTTAGTGAGACTGTCTCAAGATGAAAAGCACAAACACAGAGTTGGGGACGCAGGTTAGTAGTAGAAGGCTTGTCTAGCACGCATGAGGCATGAGGCCATGGGTTCAATCCCAAGTATGGGGTGAGGGGATTGGGACTCCTCGGTAAGAACGCTGGGAGAAGTTTGCTATAAGTCTAACATAATTTCTGTAATATAAGGATCACACAAAGGAAAAGAACAATGCCAAAATAAAAACCAAAGCAGTTTTTAATGCAAAGAGCCATTCCACAGAGTAAGCTATATATTTTTTCTCCTCGCTCCCTCCCTCCCTCCCTTTTTCCCTTTCTTCCTCCCTTTTTCCCTTTCTTCCTCCCTTTTTTTTCCTGACCTATGCCCTTGCTATGTTGCTGAGGCTGGCCTCAAACTTGTCACAGCCCTCCTGTCTCTGGATGTGGGGTTGGCATCAGAATTATGCACCACAGTTTCCAACTTGTAAATTACATTCTTCAGTATTTTATATACAACTGAATACATGGCTTTATTGGTTTGCAGCCAGCAAATCTACTGGTGTGAATTTTAGTGTAAGAAAAAACTATCCTCAGTAAAAAAAAAAATACCAAGAAACTGCCTATGCTTATGGAAGTTAGTCATTCTTAAATGAAATCTGCTAACAAGAAAATAAATATTAGAATATGGTATCACAAAGCTGCCAGTTTTCTCAAACATGTGCAGAAATGACTAAGTTCTGAAACACTGGCAGGACAGGAGTTTATGATCTGTGCACGAGAGAACCTCCACTCCAGCTGTCGGCTGCCAGCCCTGGGCTGCTGGAACAGAGCTGTGTCTTTACTGTGTGACACATAAGGGTTCACCGTGATGACTCCTCAACGGTTTGCAAGGGGAGAATGTGGCGTTTTCCACTTGCACTAAAATTGGTATTTCAGAGAGTCGTTTAGCAGTGCCCAACTTTGGAGGAAATCTAATACCAAGTTTCCCAACATGGGCTAGAAGTATAGCTCAGTGGTCTAGCTCTTGCCCAGCATGTACACGGACCTGACTCTCTCTGTTTCCTGACCTCTATGAGATAAGCAGCTTTACTCCACCGTGCCTTCCTGTTATGACCTCTTGCCTCACCACAGTCCAGAAAAAATGGAGCTAATCCCTCTGAACTGAAAACTAAACTGATCTTCCTTGCATTAGTTTGCTCTTTCAGTTGTCTGTTACAGCAATGGAAAAACCAGACAAGAAGTCAGTGGGATGGCTACTATTATTTATCTAGTTGTCAACTTGACAGAACACAACAAAAAGAAAATGACAGAGCAATCTCCCTGATTTGACACAGATCAAAAGTGCCTGGCATGGTGGGGTGGGGTCGGGAGCAGCAGCGGCAGCACACACCTTTAATCTCAGAGTTCCAGAGGCGGAGGTGGGCTGGTCTCTGTGAGACCAAGGTCAGCCTGATTTACATAGTGAGTCTAAGGCCAGCTGAGGCTACAGGGAGACCCTTTTCAAAAAATAAAAAATAGGGGCTGGAGAGATGACTCAGTGGTTAAGAACACTGACTGTTCTTGCAGAAGACCCGAGTTCAAATCCCAGCACCCACATGGCAGCTAACAACTGTCTGTAACTCCAGTTCCAGGGGATCCAAGGACCTCTTCTATCTTCCAGAGCATTGCATGACACGGGTGCATTTACCTACATGCAGGCAATACACACGTACAGCCAACTGAATTTAAGAACACATCAAAAAGACTGTCCAAGGGGGCTTAAGAGAGGACTCATTAGAGAAGAGCACTGGCTGCTCTTGTAGAGGACCTGGGTTCAGTTTCCAGCACCCACATGGCAGCCAACAACTACCTGTAACTCCAGTTCCAGGGGATCTGACGCCCTTTTCTGGTCTCTATGGGCACTACACGTATGGGTGTGCTTACATACATGCAAGGAAAACACTCATACACATAAAATAAAAATAAATAACATTTTTAAAAAAGATCATTCACAGGCCAGGGAGATGGCTGTTGGTGAAGGTGCTTGCCACCAAGCCTGATAACTTGAATGTGTTTTAGAGACTCACATAGTAGAAGGGGAAAATCAACTCTGAAAGTTGATCTCTGACCACCACATGCCCACATAGGCACTAACTAATCAACTAAATAAATGAGTGTAAAATTTTTAAAAAGATTATTCCCATAATCAAGGATGGTTTAGGATATATATATAATATATTATATATATATATATCAATGTCATAAAGTACTTGATTAACCTCAAGAACACAAATCACATAGTCATCTTGATAGACACATAAAAGGCTTTGGACAAAACTCTGAACTTGAAGCCCTTAATCCTCTTCTTTTCTTAGTCTACCTTATTACATTAAGTAGTCACTGCTTAATTATTCAAGCCAGAAATCTGGGAATATCCATTTTGGGGAGGGGGTGTGGAGACTATTAGCTTTGGCTGGCCTGGAACGCCCTTGGTAGACTAGGTTGGCCTGGAACTAAGAAATCAGTCTGCCTCTGCTTCCCAGGTACTGGGATCAAAGATGTGTGGTACCAGGCCCAGCTCTAAGAAAATCTTCATCTTTCACCTCCCACCTTCTTTACCCCTCCCACCTTTAATCCTGAATGAACCCAGATCTTCCCATGTTCTTCATCAATATGATGGGCCAAGTGCCATAATTGTCCCCCTGGGACCACCACCGTAGCCTTCTAGGCACGTATCTGCTCCGTTCTTCGTTCCTTCCGTCCCTTATCTATGATGTAGCCATCTCCTCCCAAGTCAATACTTTTCAGTGGTTTCCTCCAGTGGTCCTGCATGATCTAAACCCCCAGTCTCGGCTACAGCCACCTGTCTTTGGTTCACAGTGCACCAGACATTCTGATCTCTCTTCTCTCTCCACTCCCTGTCTCCTTTCCACTGTGGAGACTGAACTCAGCGACTCATGCATTCTATATACTTGTTTTGGGTCTCTCTCTCTCTCTCTCTCTCTCTCTCTCTCTCTCTCTCTCTCTGGGTGTTTTTGAGACAGGGTCTCCCTGTAGCCCCAGCTGGCCTGGAACTCACTATATAGACCAGACTGGCCTTGAACTCACAGAGATATGCCTGCCTCTGCCTCCCAAGTGCTGTGACTACAGGTGTGTGCCACCACGCCAGCATGACTCGTGAATTCTAAACATGTGTACTCTACTGCTGAGTTACACCCCTAGCCCTTACTTCACTGTGTAAGTCAGCCTCTTCTGTGTTTCGGAGTCTTTGAATATGCCCTTCCCTTGAAAGGAGCATAGTATCCTCTGCTTGTCACATAATTGGCTCCTTATCCATTTAAAAAATATCTTTAAATATCACTTTGGTGCTTTGTGATCAGTGTGGCAGGGTTCTCCAGAGAAACAGAACCAGTAGGATAGAAAGAAAAGTAGATAGGCTGCTGGATGGATGGACAGATAGATGACAGATAGCTAGATTAATCAATCAATAGATAGACTTCACATTTCCACAGTTGGGAGTCAGCAAATCTGAAATTTCTTGGGTAGGTGTTGTGGTTGGTTTTAAGGGCACTTGCCACAAATTAGAATCACCTGAGTAGGAATCTTTACCTGAAGAACTGTCCTGATTGTTTTAATTGATATGGGAAGACCCACCCCAAATGTGGGCAGACCCACCCCCAAATGTGGGCATCATGTTCTGGTAGCTGGGTAGATAAAAGGGCACAGCAGAAGGAAGATTATTCATTGTTGGCATGTCTGACCTTCCCTCTTTCCACCACATTGATATGCTGATGCCTGCACTGACCTGGGGACCAGTGTCTCCAGGCTTCTACCAGTGACTCTTCCTGAATTCTCTAGGCTTCTGACATCAGATTGGGACTGCTTAGGCACCCAGTCCTATGGACTGCGTAATCGGGTCTGGACCACTCCAGTGTGACGCAGTCACTGAGACCCCTCCGGCTGCTGAGGCACTAGTCTCCTGGACCATGCAACCACCTGATTCTCAGCCTTTCAGGCGTGAGTCAGCTCTTGTTACAGTTTCAAAGTAAGCTGACTAATAGATTTTATTTTAGTCTGTATGCATTCCTCTGTCAGTTTTGTTCTTCTTGAGAACCTGGAGCAGCACAATAAGTTTACAGGCTGTGAGTCCTTGGCAGCTGAGGGAACATTCTTTAGGCAGACTTTCTTCTCATCCTCAGGGAATTCTGTTTTGCTCTTAACATGTTTCAGCTGATGGGACATTATTTAGGATAACTTCCTTTCTTTAAAATCAACTGCTTATAGATGTGAGCCATGTCTACAAGAATCCATCCAGAGGACCACCTGGGTAAGTTTTTGATGAGGCAGTTGGGTCAAGTGGCCCCAAAAGGCTAACTAATCACACCTAGCTAGAAAGATTATGCTTATTCAGTCTTTTTCTTTCTTCCTTTTTTAATGAGGCTGGCGTATGCATCTAACTTCCTAATGGCAGTCCAGATAATAACCTAGACTATTTGTCTGCTTTGTTTTGGTGTGTAGTCCAGGATGGACTCAAACTCACTATGTAGCAGGAGCTGGCCTTGAACTCCTAGTTGTCTTGCGGTTACCTCCTAAGTGCCGGGTGCCTGGGGTGTACCACCATGCCCAGCTCTATACTACCTTCCTTATTACTATTTCCAAGCCCACTTTGAGACTCTATAAAATGCAGTCAAAATCCTGGGCTAGGTCATTGTCTGAATAAACACCCTATCACCCTTATTTTTCCAATACAAAATTTCCCTTTTTTCATCAAAAATTTAAGCATCAAATACTATCGAAATGCTACCAGTGATTGTGGTGGTTATCCTGTTATCGGCAACTCCAAACAGGTCTTTCTAAAGAAAGGGACGTCCCCCTTTGCCGTGGTTTCCCATGACTCTGAGTACTCTTTTTGATCTTGAAGCTGGTCATTCTAAAGTACTTAATGGCTAATGTTCCTCAAATTAGCATCCAGATGTGTCATTTGGTGTTTATGAATGCTGAAAGTTCCTTGTAAGAAAATAATTTTTCAATAATGACATACCAGTAATACACCCTCCTCATTAACAAAAGCAGAACCAGAGCCTGGAGAGATGGCTCAGTGGTTAAGAGCACTCTCTGCTCTTGTAGAGCATCTGGGCTCACTTTCCACTCTTCACATGAGGCAGCTTACAATCATCTATGACTCCAGTTCCAAGAGAATCCCACACCCTAATCTAGCTTCTGCACAGGCATGCATGAAATGCAAACAAAAAACCTCTTCCAAAAATATATATATTAAAGAACACCAGAAGCACATTCAGTGGAAGGTACTCACAGTCCCAGCTCACAGCGAGGCTGAGACAGAAGCACTGCTTCAGCCCAGGAATTCACAGCCAGCCTATACATCAACACAGAATTTGTCTGTTTAAAAGTAAAAGAACAGGGCCTGGAGAGATGGCTCAGTGGTTAAAAGCACTGGCTGTTCTTGCAGAGGACCTGGGTTTGCTTCCCAGCACACATGTGTCAACTAACAACCATTCATAACTCCAGTTCCAAGGAATCTGATGCCCTCTTCTGACCTCTGTGGGCATTGCATGATACATGTGCACTTACATGCATGGAGGCAATACACTCATACACATAAAATTTAAAAAAGCACGTACTGTTGCAAAACGTCAGAGGAAATATCGTTTGGGAGAGAGAGCACTTCAATTGCTTTGTAGGGTAGTCAATGATCGATGGGTGTGTTCACGGACAACTGTGAGCTTTTCCCCATTGACAGAGTTGAAAACCAATGAACACGCCAAGTTTCAAGTGGGTCAGATAACTTCTTCAGCCATAATTATGCTAAGTTTCCCAAACTTGGAAAAAATCTAAGCTGCTGTCAATTGGAAGCAGACCAAGAATATAGGTCTATAGTATAATTTTAACTACCATCAAATGTGACCACTGCCTGTGCTCTTTGCACAGTTATGAGATAAAGGGAAGGAGCGCTGGGCTGTGGAGCAGAGCATTCTTGCTTCACCTCCTCCCGGCTGACAGACATCTCAAGGGTGGAGGAGGGCAGGTCAGACACACAGGATATCACCTTCCATTTGGTCTACTCTGCTTTCTTTTTGAAGTACACTAGGAGGCAGCAGAGGTGGAAATGACAGAGGTGGAGAGCAGATTCCATGTTATCAGAGCATTTCCAGTGGCTCTGCTCACCCTGGTGGGTTGGCTGTATTCAATTTCCTTTAGGTAGAGAAATCCACACTCATGAGGGAGAACCGCTTCTCTCCTGGAAGCTCTAAGTCCTGCACCCTCTGTTGTCTTTAAAGGACATTTTAAAACTTAGGGAGGCCTAGAGAAGGGAAATAGTTTGTTTCTTATGAAAAGAAACATCTTTGTCGGTAAAGGATGTCCCCTAATATCTTTGCAGCATATTTCTAGTCTTTAAAAATTTTTTATTTTATGTGTAAGAGTGTTATGCCTGCGCGTGTGTAAGTGCACCCATGTTGTGCAAGGCCAGTGGAGGACAGAAGAGGGTGTCAGATCCCCTGGACCTGGAGTTAGAGACAGTTGTTGGCTGCCATGTGGGTGCTGGGATCTGAACCCAGGTCTTCTCCAAGAATAGCCAGTGCTCTTAACTGCTGAGCCATTTCCCCAGGCCCATTTCTAGTCTTTTTACAGTATTCCTCTGCATATGTCCAAAGTAGAGGAACATGAGTTTACATACCTTTTTCGTACTGATTTCCTCCTCTGCTCACCCTGTTCTTGTGGGAGAAATAACTTCCATTCTTTGGATTGCTTTGCAATTCTAATGTCAGAGACATCTGCAAAAACCAAATATGGACTCGTGTTGATGGGCCAAGGGTTGAGGGGCTGAAATAACCCACTGCCAGGCGCAAGGGCAGTAGAAAGCCGGTCCTCAGTGTTCTACCTCAGTGGGCAGTATAAACAGTGGTAGAAACCCAGCAGAAAGATCAGACACATGCAGCCAGGAAGGAAAACAGGTTTTTGCCTCTAGTTTCTAAACTCACTCAAAGCTTCTACCATAAATCACACAAATCTGTAGCAACTGGATGACAGCTCGCAAGGCAGGTGGCATGAGTTGAGGTCTTTATGGAGGAAGGGTTTTTGGAGATATGGAGATGTTCCTGAAAGGAAGTTGGCGGTGGTTAGAGAGGTGGAGAGAGAACGGCAAGCAGAGTAGGGAAGAACAAAGTGGTGGTGAGGAGACACACTGAGGAAGGGTATCTGCTCTCCTGGGGAAGGGAGGTAGGGGGATGCATAGCCTCCTGCTCCCTGCAGGAGGGTCAGGACAGGCCCCAGCGTGACTGGGTCCAGGCCTGTGCCAGCTGCATTTGGCAGAAAGCCTTCATTAAGAACTTTTGAACTGACAAGAAAATTAGTTTTCCATTCAGCCAAGTTAAAATCCAACTCTCCTTGCGTTTCCCTCCTCCTTGTCCCTGCTGCCTCACTTCAGGACTCTGTCACTTTGCCTTAAGCCTTTGAATGTATAGGCATAATGGAGCAGGAAAGAAGAGGCTAACCATTTTCCTAAGCAATTGAAGATACTATTTTAATAACTAATGTTTTATAATTTGTCTTCTACTTAAAATTCTAAAGCGGACTCATAATGACTCCATATAAGAAGTTCTAGAACCTCTCTGTCTCTCTCTCTGTCTCTCTCTCTGTCTGTCTCTCTCTCTGTCTCTCTCTCTGTCTCTCTCTGTCTCTCTCTGTCTCTCTCTGTCTCTCTGTCTCTCTCTCTCTCTCTCTGTTTCTCTGTTATAAGCCCTCTGGCCTATTGGCTGCCTGTCTCTCTCTGTCTCTCTCTGTCTCTCTCTCTCTCTGTCTCTGTCTCTCTCTCTCTCTGTTTCTCTGTTATAAGCCCTCTGGCCTATTGGCTGCAGGGGCTCTGACCTGCGGTCATTCAATATAGTATAAGTTGCTGGAGACCATGGAGGAAACCCTCACTTTGCCTTTTAGGTGTGTATGTTAGCTTCATAGGAAAGCATGGAGCTCTCACTTGAAAATAACCTGCCATTTCCCCTGCTGGGGCAGGGCTGGGGTGAGGGACTGTTGGCCCAGAAATGTGGGTCAGCCACTCTGTCTCCTTTTCCCTTTTTCTTCTCATTCCCTTTATTGTTTTTATCTTCATTCCAGAAACCGACCAAGAAAATCGGAGGGACTGTTTACAGTTCTCCAAATAAGTTTCTTGGTTATTCTGAACCATTCCTCTTTTGGGTGTGTTGATCTTTGTTTGATATGATCTCTGTATGAATGCCTAACTCAGTCTACGTTACCTGCTCTGTTATCTCCAAATAAAATCCAAATCTCAGGGAAAAGCTTTTTTTGTTTTCCAGTAACACCTGGTCTGGCAGCCCGACCTGTGGGGGCTGGAAAGATCGTTCAAGGTAGAAGAATCAAACCATTCATGGTCTGGCCTCTGGGTCTGCCAGCCAAGAAGGATCAGGAAATGTCTGTGAGTAGGGGAATATGGAGTGCAACTCCAAGCTAGTCCCTGCTGTGGTTTTTCCACCCTGTTTGGGAAGTTAAGAACAATGTGAACTTCTCTAAATAGCATTCCAGACAATAAATACTTGCCCAGAACCTAAAGTCTTTGAACCTACGCTAATATGGACCTTTTATACAACATTTTAACACTATATTAGTTTTTAAAGCAAACAATATGGTACTAGTGTACAAATGGCCTAGAAGTCCTGGCCGAATAGGTTGTTACTTAAGACTAAGATCAAATATCTCCCCTAAAAATCCTTAGTAGGCATTTTAATGCTTCATGGAAACTGTAGCCAGCCACTGGATAACACTCCCATGGGTCACACTTGATTTATAGCTCACGGTTGGTAGAGGGGCTGTGTGCGGGGCAGCTTGAAAGGATGGATCCATTTTACTGCAGTTCATATACATATCCTTTCTTAGACTATATGCTTACTGGCAATCCAATTTAACAGCTCATTTTCAAATCCTTTCTTGGTAAAGGAATTTAGGTTACATAATCAAGAAAAACAAACCTGTTGCCACCCGGCAGGAGCCAACATGTTACAGTGCCTGATGGCCAAAGGTTACTAAGCCAGCACCCAGGCTCTTACACTAGGAAGAAAGGAAAATTAAGGTCTGCCAGTTTGGCTAAAGTGATGCTCTTAGTCATAACAACAGTCGACAGTTGATATGTCACCACTTTGGAGTTAGTGCATGATAACTCAGGACTTTGGGCTGATGATTTAGTTACTCATTTACTGCTAATTAGGACTGGATGATCATTAGCCTATTAGAGCCATTCTTTAGGCTGGATGTTCTCTTTTGGGTAGGAAGCTTACCTCAGCCTTTCCCAGCCAACCCAAGTTTTCCACCAGCAGCGTCTTTGCTGGCCTTTCCTGGGCACTGCCTCATGGTTATGTGAGGCAACAAACACTGTCTGTTTTAGCTGTTCACACACATGGATTATCTAACCATTCAACTGAAGACTCCTGGTGTTCTGAGGTTTTGTTTTTTTTTTTTTTTTTCCTCTTTTCTTTTGATGGGCTTGGGGATAAAAAACTCATATACTGAATTTTAATCTAAGCTACCTGGTTTAATTAAGAGCTTCATACAAACTCTATATTCTGATCCCTGCCTCAGTTTTCCAAAAGTCAACACCACTTGTAGAGTTGACAAAGCAGCCAGACATCCACAGAAGTTATTTTCTCATTTCAGACAGGTGACTGGTTAGAAGGCTTTTCTGCCTCAGGCAGACCATCGACCTAAATTTCTATTTTCAATCCAGAAGTGAAAAAAAAAAACAAACCTCAAACAATCTGACTCATCATATTAGGCAACATCTACCTCCATGCATAACCTTCCAGGGCTGAGTTCATACACCTTATAAACTTGCAGTGAGGTAGAAAAGCTACCTTAGTCCTTCTAGTCAGAAAGCACAGGAGTTCAGAGGACACACTGTACCCAGAGGTCCCAGTAGCTACCTTCTGAAGACTCACCAAGAGGCTTGGTGCTCAGAGCATTACAGAGATTATTTCATGGGTAGACTAGGTGGATAGGAGTCTCACAGCTGGTGCACTGTGGTGCTCAGGCCTGTTTCTTGATTTGACACTGGTACCTCTGGCTCCCAAGTTCAGATTGCACAGGTATCTAGAAGGTAGGACAGGACTTCCCCATTGCTGTGGCCAACACATCACCTTTATACATTCTGAACACAAATGCTAGGTTTCATTGCTGTTGAGACAAGGTCTCGCTTTGTAGCCCAGGCTGGTCTGGAACTCACTATGTAGCTCCGTCCTACTTCAGATTGTCAGTCCTCTTGACTCAGCCTCCTGAGTGCTGGGATTGCTGTTATATATTACCATGCCCTGACTGAACACATTACACTTGGTATTTTCATGAAACAGTACCTCTTTATTCAGTAAAGAATCACTTCCACATCTGGAAGAAAATACAAGGAATAATTGCACATATACCTTCTGTCTCTCTGATATCTGGTCAGCTGATGCCACCTCAGAGAGAAAACCTTTCATTCTTCCTTTCTCTAACTTCCAAGAGGGGAAAAAAATAGAAATGTAGTTCTTTTCCTCACTTTGTTTGTGGTCCATTCGCACGTCGACTTGTCCGTTGAGTGGGGTAGACAAAAAGGGAAACAGTTGTCCCCACCTTTTCTTTTCCTTTGTTTCTGGGACGTTTCTTCTTCAGATAGTGGAGAGCACAGTCTGATGGTTCCACACAGAGCTCCTTGGTCTATCACACCCAAGGCCTGGGTGTGTTACTGAAAATGTTTTGCATGCTTAACATTGAACTAGGTGTGATGTTCCATGGGAAGCACTTTTGGTGGCCACCTGGGAGCTGGTTCCTTTGAAGTCAGTTGGGCCCTCTGTGCTGTTTAGGCAGGAATTGTTTTGGGGTTAAAAAGATGAAGGTGAACTCAGGACACCTTCAAGAGAAGGGAAAGAAGTGAGTCATCACAAGACACTTGTCTGGAGAGTAAGGCAGGAAAGTCGCTGTGGATCTATGTGATGGCCAATCAGGACTGTCAATGGGATTTAGACTCACCATGGAAATGAACCTCTGGGTGTGTCCACCAGGGAGTTTCTAGATTAGACTGATTGAACTATGAAAGAGCATCCTAATGTAGGTGGCACCATTCCATGGGACGGGGTCCTGGACTGCTGGACTGAGTGCCAGCACTCCTCTTTCTGCTTCCAAGCTTTGCTTCCTGCCTCATACCTGTCCAAGGAACCCTTGAGTTACAGCAGGGTTTGAATTAAACTCGAGAACACTGTTAGCCACGTATGCCTTCTCATTTTCATGACTGCAGGCCTCATGGAGGACAGTGATATTGGCATACATTTTATACATGCTGTGTGGTCTTCATCAGCTTTCTAGGAAAGGAAATCCTGTACTTAATACTTAATTTTTATTTTGAATTTTCATTTTGTTTTGTTTCCTGAGTTCTTTGCTGCTCAGAGGGTTCACTGCAAAAATTTTGACAAATACTACTAAAAAGGAAATAGTTGATTTACCGTATCCTGCGTGTGGTAACACTAATGCACATGCTTAACTTGCCCTTGCTCACCTGTATTCCACACTCACAGAATTCCCAGTTTCCCACATTTAACATTAGTACACACCAGCAGCTTGTAGTTTCCGTCTTGACTGACATTCTCGATGACCACTAGAGGCAGCAGAAACAAAAGGTGGTCCCACACCACTTGGGACCAGTATTGAGTTGTCTCAAGTCACCTGCCACTTGTAGGCAGCCACATTTCATCAGCCAGCATGCTCTGGGTGGTCCTTAAAATGAAGGTGTAAGGGGCTGGGGAGATGGCTCAGTGTATAAAGTGCTTGCCATGCAAGCATAAGAACCCAAGCTGGGATCCCCAGCACCCACATAAGAACCAGGTGTGGCGGTTGTGCCTGAAACCCCAGAACTGGGAGACTAGAAACAGGAAGATCTCTGGAGCTCACTGGTGAGCCAGTCTAGCCAAATGGTGAGCTCCAGGTTCAGTCAGAGACCCTACCTCAAAAATAAGGTGGAGAATGCTAGATGCCCATGTGCACATAGATGTGTGTACCACATGTACACACCTCTTGTTCCAAAAGGAGGTGTAGGGGCTGGAGAGATGGCTCAGCGGTTAAGAGCACTGCCACTTTTGCAGAGGACCCGGGTTCGATTCCCAGCACCCACATGGTGGCTAACAACTATCCTAACTCTAGTTCCAGGGGATCCAAGGCCCTCTTCTGACCTCCACTGGGCATTGCATGACACAGATGCACTTATACACATGCAGGCAATACACTCATATACATAAAATAAAAATAATAAAATATTTAAAAAATAAATTATTTCACTCTATAAAGAATACTATTGAAAGAATGTGTTCCAAGTTTCTGTATTGATTCCACAATAATGTTTATCTAGTTAAACAATTCTTTTTTTTTTTTTGGTCTTTTTGAGACTGTCTCTCTGCAGCCCCAGCTTTTTTCCTAAGGAAAAGAGAGGCTGGGCGTGGTGGCGCACACCTTTAATCCCAGCACTTGGGAGGCAGAGGCAGACAGATCTCTGTGAGTTCAAGGCCAGCCTGGTCTACATAGTGAGTTCCAGGCCAGCTGGAGCTACAGGGAGATCCTGTCTCAAAAAGACCCCCCTCCAAAAAAAGATTTTAATAATCAGTAGGATACAGGCTGTTGGTTTTCTTGTACTTTCCCCTCCTTTGAACAAGCAAACGTTAGTTTAAAAAGAGAGGAAACCTGCAGCCAATTAAGCTGACCAGGTGTGTGCAATGACTGCAAACAGCAGCCTCCTTGGTTAGTGTATGCAACCTGTTGCATGTTTGGGTTGCCCAAAGGAACCTTGGAGACAGTTAAGAGAGAGAGAGAGAGGAGAGAGAGAGAGAGAGAGAGAGAGAGAGAGAGAGAGAGAAGAAACAAGGGAGGACGCAGCTTATGAGACAGTTGTCTTTGCAGACTTTCTCAGGTGTAGAGAATCACCTAGTGGTGGAAACAGAAAAAGGGCTTTCAAAGTTCAAGATCCCCTGTCTTCAGGCTGCTCATATGGTTTGTAACCAATTTTCCCAAGACATTTTGAGGGGCTGAATATGTATTTTTGCAATAAACTTTAACTCATACAAATCAGTTGAATATTTAGTATTTATTCCCAAGCCTTTCTTTCCTGTAGGGACTCAAAACCCTTTAATATCTAGCTTTGAAGATAAATTCCTGCCCAAATGAATTCCTCACTCCATAGAAGTCTGGGTATACACGCAGCAAGTACGAAAACATGAACCTTGTCCAGCAGAAGCCCCTGGTCTGAAACCTCAGTCACTGAGCAAATCCCACGGTGACTGCACTTCTCACGGCCCAGATGATGAAACTGAGCTTCCAGGTACAACCCAGACAGATTCCTTGCATGTTGAATTTTTCAGAAAAATCTGCTTACTTTGGGTTCTGCCCCAGAGAACAAGATCAGCCCAGGTGGAGGAAGTTTATTTGTGTGATGACCCAGGAAGCCAAGTGGAAAAGTGAAATTCAGAAGTTCACGTCAACACAGGGGACCAGGGTCCTTATTGTGGCAGGAAGGATCTGGGCCTAATACTTCTGAATCTGCCGCCACTGCCCAAGGGACAGACATGTATCTTCTGGTGCCCAGCCGCACCCCACGTACTGAGGGTTGCCTCAGGAGCCTTAGCTGCTCCTCCCCTTCCACATTGTGCGTGGTGGTAGAAAGATGGCTGCCTTAGCATCCCAGAAAGCTCTGGGGACACCAAGAGACCTATGGCTTGTACCTGAGGGTGGATCTGAGCCCACTGTGCAGCACTCTGTTCTCTGGGCACTACAGGGCTGCCACTGTCTTGAAGTTGAAGCAGCTGAGATGCCCACGAGACCCTACAAAACTGGTCTTACTACCATTCAGTCATAGAAGGAGGAGGGAGAGGGCCCCCAGAGCCTCACCTGAGATGCGCTCACTCCCTTCAGCTCTATGCCTAGCTGCAAGTAATCCTGCCCCATGGCACATGGTCTCCTGGGGGGCATGTTTTAGAGACTATGGAACCTGGAAGGTCGAGTGGGGTGGGGATTCCATAGACACAGCTTTTGTGAACTCTCATCCATGTTGGGGTTGGGCTTTTCGGTGATGAAGCTACCCAAAGTCGCCTGTGCTCTTCTAAGTAATCTCTCACCTAGGGTCCTATACATCAGTAAATCAATAAACTCATTAGGTCACCAAACTGGACTCAAGTGGAATCCTTTCTCTGGTCTACCTGGGGTGAACAGATATTTCATGTGACTCAGTATCCTTACATAACTTCCTGCCACATCTTTGGCTGAAACCACAAATGGGCCACAGAAGTCATAAAAGTATTGGCTACAGGGGCTGGAGAAGTGGCTCCATGGTTAACAGCACTGCCTGCTTTTGCAGAGGACCAGGGTTCAATTCCCAGCACCCACACAGTGGCTAAAAACCTTCCATAACTGCATTTCCAGGGGATCTGACACCCTCTTCTGACTTCCGTGGGCATTGCATGACAGCGTTAGGTGTAGTCTAGCCTTTACCCTGTGCAGATCCATGTGTCCCTGCATTAAGTCCATTCTGTCACTGTAGTGTAAGACAGTGGCCCTAATCTCTAAGGAAGATTTTGTAGAGAACTGACAGGGCTGGGGAGATGGCCACACAAGCTTGACAACCTGAGTTTGATCCCTGGAACCCACGTCAAAGGTCTAATGTGGTAATGAGCATCTGGAATCCCTCCTACAACAAGAGGGGAGTCAGAGAGTTGACCTGAAGCTTACAGCCTGCTAGTCTGGAGTATGAAGTGCAGGAAAACAAGAGAGACTGTCTCAACAAGGTGGAAATTGAGAACCAACTCCTGAAAGTTGTCCTCTGAGCTGCACATCTCTACATGTACACGCTGGAAGGTGTACACCCCTCCCCGATGCACAAAATTCTTTTC
Source organism: Nannospalax galili (assembly GCF_000622305.1). Classification (NCBI taxonomy): domain Eukaryota; kingdom Metazoa; phylum Chordata; class Mammalia; order Rodentia; family Spalacidae; genus Nannospalax; species Nannospalax galili. Next base: position 6,714,383 of record NW_008360311.1, read on the forward strand.
AAAAATAAAAACATGTTCACAAAAGAAAGAACAAAGAGAGGACTGAGGGAGGAGGGAACAATCTAACGTCCCCACTGGTCCCAGGGTTACGGCTGATACCCACCAAGTCTCTCTTCTGCTGCTCTCTAGCTCTCCCCATCTTTGCTCAGCATCTACCTAGCTGACTTGCCCAGCAAGGGGTCCTGTAGCTTCCTCCCTCAGCTCTGGCCTTTGGTTGCTCCCTCTTTTTGGACCATGTTGTTTGCAATCGCTTTCTCACCAGCTGGGAGAGGAGGGGGAGCCCCAGGGAATCTGAAGTCCAGATGTATTTTTTTCTTGGTGCTGTTTTGTAACAGCAAGTATAACTTATGGCAAATCAGGGCCGATCAACCTCATGTCAGTTCCACAAAGTCCATATGCGTAAGAAAAGCAGATGCTATAAATTTAGCTACAAATTTTGTGGAACCCTTTTGTGTCACTGGGAGCAGTGTCCCCCCACTCCACATCCACTCAGTAGAGCCTAAAGAAGGCTGAGTGACACTGGGAAGAGCCAAATCTTCCCGTTTCACTTCAGGCCTGTAAACTCTAGCCACTGTGGACACAGCTTGGCATGCCCATTCCAGAAGCCGCTACACCAGAACTTGTACCTCAGCTAAGCCTTTAACAGACCATTCCAATTTAGTATCTGTAGTGGTTTCTAGGGCTACTAAGTCAAAGCCAAAACCTTTCAGGTTGGAACACAGACACTTACTGTCTCACAGTAAGTTCTGGACAGTAGAAAATCCAAGATCAAAGTGTTGGCAGGGTTGGTTCCCGTGGCGCCAGCTAAGGAGACCCCCCCGCCCCTCCCCATGCCCTCTCCTAGTTCCTGGTGTTCCAGTCACTCGGCTTTGGTATCCCTTGGCTTGTGGCAGTGTAACTACAATTTTAAAAATTTTTATTTATTATAATTTCTTATGTGTATGAGTGTATTGCCTGCATGTGTGTAAGTGCACCCGTGCCATGCAATGCCCACAGAGGTCAGAAGAGGGCGTGGGATCCCCTGGAACTGGAGTTACGAATGGTTGTTAGCTGCCTTGTGGGTGCTGGAACTCAAACTCAGGTCCTCTGAAACAGCAGTCGGTGTTCTTAAGCACGGAGCCATCTCTCTGGTCCCAGTAACTACAATTTTTACATGGCATGTTTCCCACACCTCTGACACTGTATCTTAAATGTCCCAATATACCTTTGTGTGTGGTGTATGTGTGCACAGGCCCATGTGTACATGGGTGCCTATGCCTGTGCACGCACATGTAGAGATCAGAAATTGATGCAACCAGTTTTCCCCAGTTACTCCCCACTTAATTTTTTTTAGACAACGTCTCTCACTGAACTAGAACTCACTGATTTGGCTAGAGTGGAAGGCCAGCAAGTCCCAGGGGTCCTTCCATCTGTGTCTCCCCAGTAATGGAATTAAACGTGATACCACTGAACCTGGCTTTTTACAGGGGTCCTGGGGATTTGAAGTTGGCAGCTGATTTTCAAATGGCAGGTCATTCTGTATCAGAGATGTGGCTTTGCTCTAGAATGCAGGGGTCTATGCACTACATCTCACTGAGACTTGCTAGATGTTTGACCTTGCTTGCTGTGGTTATCTACAGTACTGTTAGCTCTGCCAAGGACATGGCCAAGTCTGAGATGCTTGCTTGACTTTGTATATGGTGGTTCTCAGCTTCTGCTGGCCAGAAGCTACTTTTCCTCATCTCAATCAAGTTAAACACAAGTGTGCTGGTCATCTACGGTTCATCAAGGAACACAGTTTTCAGCTACAGCCCCAGATCTTTACCCTTTAGCTGCTACTCTGACCTCCATGTCCATTACAATAAGGATTCCTACTTTATCTGGAGGAGGTGATTCATTGCTGGTGCTGGCCTAGGACATTCTAGAATCCTCTCCTCTATGTTGACACTATGGAACCCAGGTCCACAGCAGCACTTCCCCCTGCCAACACTGGCCTATAGAGGTCAGCTGCCACTGAGCTTCTTGAACAGGCCATGGTCCCCGTTACTAGAAATTTCTTCATTGTTTTGTTAAAGACTATATTCTCTAGACTGTATAATCAGGTGACCTTGGGTAATAAACTCAGTCTTACTCTCCTATTTCCTTACACATGGTTCTAGCGTATCAACCTCAACTTGTTAAGACTATATTTATGTGCAAGTTTCAGGAAGCCACCCTATAGTTCCCGCTCCAGGTGTCCTTGACACAGTTTAAACTGTGAATCAGGAGAGAATGTTCCCCTTTCTGTAGGTCCTATTCTGCTAGTCTTATTTTTGTGAATTTTTAATTGAAATTTTATGAATGTCATACAGGACATCTTAATTATCTTTATATGCTGTTCCCCATTGGCACCCTTCTATAGCCCTCTGCTGACTGGATTTCATACATTCTATCATTTGTGTTAAGGCCTTTTGAGTCGTTACTGTCCCCAGACATCCCTCAGTTCAAGTTTATCCACTGAGGTCTAGGCAGCCTATCTAGTGTCCCTCTCTTTAAGATCAGCTCTTCCTCACTCAGCAGTAATCAGCTGACAATAGTTCTTTGGTTAAGATTGGGGCTTGCTGCCCATTTCCACAGTTCAATGCTGGTTTCTGTCAGTTTGAGTTTGCGTGGGTCTTGTGCATGCTGTCACCATTGTTGTAGGTTCATGTGAGCAAGGTCCCAGAAGCCTTTAGGACTCTATTTCCATACGGTCATGCACCTCCTTCCCTGGCTCTTACTATCTTTCTGCCCCCTCTTCCACAATGGCCCCTGAACCCTGAGTGTGAAGTTTAATATAGGAATCCTGTCCAAGGACCCACACTCTGCAGACCCTTAATCTCTATGCTTTAGCCTTTTGTGTCCATGGCCCTTTGGTGAACGAGGGAGCTTCACTGATGAGAGTTGAGAGATGCATTAGTGTTCTCTCTAGCCCCTGTGCCACTATGTTCCATGAGTCTTAGGTGTAGAGGTTTCATTGTAGATGTGCCCCTTAGGGTTGAGCATCTCACACTTAATCTCTGTGTGTGACCAGTTGTGGAACTCTGTAATAATCTCTGTCTGTTGCAAAAGAAGCTTCTTTGATGAGTGATGACTGGCATTATTTGTCTGCAAATTTAAGGGTCCATATTTTGCACATAGTAAGAAGTTACATTTGTCTAGGGATGTGACGGCCTTGGGGTTTTCTCTAAGATTTATGACCTCTCAGCTCTGTGTATTTGGCTAGGTTTATAGTACCACACGAGTTCCTCCCATTGAGTGGGCTTTAAGTCCAGTTAGGTAGCTGTTGATTACCCCCAAGATAAAAGTGCCACTACTCCCCAATATAGTTTGCTGTGCTGGTCATTTTTGTGGTTATTAGGTCTTGAAGCTGGGGTTGGACCACTGATTGATGTTCTCCCTTAGTAGCTTGTATAGTGTTCTCCAAAGCTATGAGAGCTGGCCTTCAAGGGAGGTGGCTTCCAGGTTAGGTCCAGCTCCATTGCTCCAAGTCCTATGTCTGAAGTATGCCCAGTCTTCAGTAGGGTCTTACTTCAAGTTCTGGGAAGCAATCAAGGGCTGTAGCAACAGCTTGTGTAAATTTTGGGAGTCTCTTGGACTATCCCGACAAACATCTCAAAGGGAGGTCTCTCCTGTCTGGCACTGTTTCTTGTTATTAGTCTTCAGCTATACACACGGACTTGTAGAGACATTGTATATGTAATTTTTCAGTAGGGTTTTGAACTAATATGTTTCCCTCTGGCTTTTCACACCAGATAAGCATTAGTTCTCTCCTCTCTCCCTGTCTAACCCTCCTTCATCTTTCCCCAGTTAAAGTACCCCCATTCTCCCTATAGCCTTACGTTTTATAATTCATCGCCTTAAGATCTCCAAAACATATTTCCCTGATTGCAGCTGGCACACAAGCTGTGCATCCAGTGCCCTCCAAGGCCAGAAGAGGGCATCAGATCCCCTGGAAGTGGAGTTACAGATGGTTGTTAGCCGCCACCATGTGGTGCTGGGAACTGAGCCTGGATCCTCTGTAAGAGCAGCCAGTGCCTTTAACTGCTGGGCCCTCTCTCCCGCTCCCTCAAAGATTAAAAAATTTATTTTATTTATTTTTTGAGACAGGGTCTTCCTGTAGCTTCAGGTGGCCTGGAACACTTCCTATGTAGACCAGGCTGGCCTTGAACTCACAGAGATCTGCCTGCCTCTGACTCCTGAGTGCTGGCCTACAGGCATGCACCACCACACAAGGTGTTAAAATTTTTTTTAATTACATGCATCTATGTGTGTCTGTGTGTTGATATGTCACCTGGAGCTGGAGTCCCAGGCAGCTGTGAAATACCTGACATCGGTGCTGGGAACTGAACTCAGGTCCTCTGGAAGAGCAGCATCTCTCCAGCCCCACTGGAGGGAATTCTGATTTAAAATGTTGAAGTGTCTATGAGACATTCATGTAGCCATGTCCAGATGATAGCTGAATATGTAGGTATGAGACTCAGGAGAAAGAGGTCTCAGAGAAGTTCAAGTGAGAAGTCAGTTTGTTGATTCTTACTGAGCCCCCAACAGTGAGATGATCAGAGAAGAAGATGAATGTATCAGAATCTGGGGGAGGCTGGGAAGGTAAAATACACAGGAAACAGGAACAGAGAGGAGGCAGTTACACAGAGATAAAATGTAAGAAACCTGAGCCTGGGGATGTAGCTCAGCGGCGGAGCACTTGTCTAGCAAAAGCAAGGCCTTGGGTTGAATCCTTCGCACTGCAAACAAAACCAAATATAAATAAACATAAGACAAAAAACCAAACCCAGGAGACTTCAGGCTGATATGGATCTCTGAGTTTTTGACCTGCACAATAAGTCAGTACATGCACAGACTGCATGGAGCCAAAAAAGAATAATTACCGGGAGAGCTGTGAGTGACGCAGGTCTAAGTGCTCATTCTGGCTGGGTACAGCAGCACATGCCTGTAATCCCAGCGCATGAGAGGCAGAGGCTGGAGGACTGTTGTGAGTTCCAGGCCAGCAAGGGTCAGAATGGAGATCCTACCTCAAAACAGACAGACAGACAGACAGACAAAAATCACTGGAGCTAGAAGTAGTCTAAGTTCCCATCAGTCGGAGTGGAGTGTGGATACAAGGGGAGCCAGTACAAAGCCAAAGACCCCGGCCTTAGAGACAATCTAAACAGCCACAGCTGCCCTCAGAGTCTTCTTCATACAACACAGAAACTCACAAAATGTGGAGAAACTTAGTCTCCTGACAGAATTGCACAGAACTCTTTCAAGCAATACGACAAAATAACAAATATTAATTTTACGATGTCAGGAATCTAGCTGAAAATCTCTACATATAGAAAGAACCAGGAACTGTGACCTCGGACTGAGGAGAACCAAGTCAGCAGAGACAGATCCAGGAAGGAGAGCGATGGGAAAATAATCTGTCCAGGTAGGAGAAGAGAGTGAAAGGGAGCGGAAGGAAGTTTGTCAGAAACGGACAGCGTTGTGGTCACTAGAGCACTCATTTAAAAAAAATTATTATTTTTATTTTATGTGTATGAGTGTATGGCCTGTATATAGGTGAGTGCACCCGTGTCATGCAACGCCACGGAGGTCAGAAGAGGGCTTCGGATTCCCCTGGAACTGGAGTTAAGGACGGTTTGTAGCCGCCATGTAGGTGCTGGGAATCGAACCTGGGTCCTCTGCAAGAGCAGTCAGTGCTCTTAACCTCTGAGCCATCTCTCCAGCCCCCAGAAACTTCATTTTTTAATGGTTCCAAATTGGGAACAACACAAACATCACTGCACAGGTGAATGGATGAGCTGTTTTTTATAACCATGCAAAGAAACAGTATTAAGAACTTTTTAAAAATCCTCAGAGTTATATACACAATAAAGAAGTCTTGTGAAGAAGGCTGAAAGAATTAGACTTCAAAAAGTACATCCTCAGGAGCTGCAGAGATGGCTCAGCAGTTAAGAGCACTGTCTGCTCTTTCAGAAGACCCCGGTTTATTTTCCAGCACCCACAGGGTGGCTAACAACCATCCATAAGCCCATCTCTGGGGGATCTGACACCCTCTTCTGACCTGCAGGGGCATTACATGACTCAGGTACACTTACATACATGCAAGGAAAAAGACTCATATACATAAAATAAAAGCACATTCTGCATAATTCTAGTTACATGAAGCCCTAGAAAATGTCCATTTACTGTAAATTGCTATTTACTGACCAAACGGATCTGAGAATTTGTGACTGGATAGCTGGGAAAGAACATATGGAAATGTTTGGAATGAAAAACAAAGTTTATATTCTGACTTTATTAGTGTTTATAGACATGTAGAAGTGTGTATGTTTGTCAAAATTCATTGCAGTGAAGACTCAAAATGTGCATATTTTGTATACATTTATCTCACTAAAATTCAAGATCTTGATGTTTTGAGGGATATAACACTAAAATAATGTGCTACTTACAGGAGATGCAACTACAACATACTGACATGTAACAGTTGCAGATAAGAGAAATAAAAATTTAAAAAACACAAGCCGGGCGTGGTGCTGCACGCCTTTAATCCCAGCACTTGGGAGACAGAGGCAGGTGGATCAGGTGGATCTCTGTGAGTTCAAGGCCAGCCTGGTCTACATAGAGAGTTCAAGGACAGCTGGGGCTACAGGGAGACCCTGTCTCAAAAAGACCAATAAATAAAATAAAATAAACCCAAATAAACAAACCAAAAACCAGCTGAGGTTCCTTTCTCGTGGAATTGACAAAACAGTGCGAAAGATAATCTCATAATTAGGTGAGCAGAATGTGGTAATTGTAAAATGTTTTAAAGTCCTTATAAAGCTAAATATATGAAATACAAAATAAGATGTTGCTTAAAGCAGTAGGTCATGTTATCTCCATGATTTAGAGATAGAGACAGCTTTATATAACAAGTACTTTTATGCTTTTTTTCTTAAGAACAGTTGATTAGAGGATGTAAAACAATCTAATCAAATCTAAAAAACAAATGGAATGTGAGCAGGAATATTGGGATCACTGGAGGGGAAAGTGGGGCTGGGAGTGTGAGGGAAATATTTAGGCAGTTTAAATGCTACTAGGAAAGAACAAGTAGTTAAAAAGATTGTTTGCTGGAGAGATGGCTCAGTGGCTCAGTGGCTAAGAGCACTGGCTGCTTTTGCAGAGGACCTGGGTTCAGTTCCCAGCACCCACAACTGTCAGTAATTCCAGTTCTGGAGGATCCTAATAACCTCTTCTGGCACTGTAGGCATGTGGTTTGGTTCGATTCCCAGCACCCACATGGCGGCTATGAACCGTCCGTAACTCCAGTTTCAGGGGAATCCGAAGCCCTCTTCTGACCTCTGAGGCATTGCACGACACGGGTGCACTCACATACATGTAGGCAATACACTCATACACATAAAATAAAAATAATAAATAAAATATTAAAAAAAAGATTGCTTGCAAGTGCATTCTTGCAAAGGAAGTTCTTCAGAAACAATGTGCTACACAACACAGCTGAAACTTGGAAGAATGAAATGTTTCCATGTCTGTTTAGAGGCCAGCTTGTAACTGGGTAGTAGAACATTTCCTGTGAACTGTAAGGTAAAGTCTGCTCTTGAGGGTGAGAATGAAGGTGGTTGGTATCTAGCGGAGATTGGAGAAATTCTAAAATTTTGAGAAAGAGCTAGGTCTCTCTCTGTGTGTGTGTGTGTGTGTGTGTGTGTGTGTGTGTGTGTGTGTATGTGGGGGGAGAGAGAGACCCAGTTAGCAGTCAAAACAGAGTATTGAATTTTTTTCAATAAAATATTTATTATTTATATTTTATGTGTATGAGTGTATTGCCTCACGGCAAGTGCATCCATGCCATGCAATGCCTGCAGAGGTCAGAAGGGGGCATTGGATCTCCTGAAACTGGAGTACAGAGGGTTGTTAGCTGCCATGTGGGTGCTGGGAATCAAACCCGGGTCCTCTGCAAGAGCAGTCAGTGTTCTTAACCGCTGAGCCGTCTCTCCAGCCCCAGTACCCACAGACTTAGTATCTCTTTCCAGCCTCACTCCACAGTAACACTGCTCCCAAGGAAGGTGCGAGCAGCTGGACAGGTTTGAGAGACAGAAAGGACAAAGGGCAAGGGAGCTGAGCTAAGTTGATGTCAGTGCTAAAGGCTGAGGTTTAAAGCTGGAGAAGAAAAGATGCAAAGCTCCAGAGCACTGATTCCTAGAAAGTAGAGGTGGGGGTGAGTGGTCCACAGAGGTGGACTGGCTCAGTGAGAGTGGATTTAAAATGAGCAAAGGAAAGAGACAAAAATGGACTCTCATAGGACATACAATTTAGTTCAACTTCTAGCACCCAAAATACCAGGCAGTTGAAGCCACAGAAATATTGCAGAAGCTACTAGAATATTCTAATTACATGAGTTCCTTATTCAAGAACGAATTATTAAATTGTTTATTATAAAAAAAACCCCAGCAGCACAAGCCTTAGCTATACAGTGACAACTAGACTGTTATCTGCTAAGTAATTAATGAAGGCAGGCTTTGCATTCAAGCCTTAAAAAGAAAGTACTAGGGGCTGGAGAGAGGCCTCAGCAGTTAAGAACACTAGCTGTTCTTGGGTGTACTTACATACATGCAGGCAATACACACATACATATAAAACTAATAATAAAAAATAAAGTACTGTCCATTTTCTTAAGGTGGGTGATAATTCAATCATTTCTCTGAGAACCAATGGGATAGTAATTGGTGTTGGAGTCAAATTTGGTTCAAACTCAAGAATAACAGACCCTTCGTTGGATGACAGCAATGTCCTAATGAGTTTTTCTTCCTGCTTTTTTATATTGGGAAATCAAGGACAGCAGAGAACTAGCCCTTTCCCCAGACTGCACTTACCAAAAGATGATCCAAAGTTTTAAAATTACTATGTGCAAAGGCACAAGGGGGTTATGCAAAGATGAATGAGATTCTATTCTAGAGGAATTTTTCAGTCTGATGGGGGACCAAACAGAAGACATGGCAGAAATCCTAAAAAATGAAGTAGAAACCATGTTCCAGGAAAGACCTGGGTAACAACTCAAGGATAGCTGGGAACAGGGAGATTTTATGGAGAAAGTTGTTTTGGAATTGGGTCAGCAGGACTTCAGTAAAAGGTAGGATGCAGGAATAGTCCAACGACAGGGAAAGAGGGGTGTAGGGAGGTCGGATCTTATAGAAGAAGGCAACATACCCCAGACGTGTTAACTTCATAATTCCTGGCTTGTTCCTGCCTTGAGGCTTATTTGTGGGGAAGGGGCTCGTGGGATCTCACCCCTTCCCAGGGCTTAATAAAGGCTGGTAGCAGAGGGAGGGACATTTCCTTCCTGTAAGATGCATTGCTCCTGGAAACCAACTCCCAGACACACTACTGTAAGGAATCCTGGCGAAACTCCCCAGGACACACACACACACACACACACACACACACACACACGCGCGCGAAGTGGAGGGGGTCTAGCTGGAAAGAGGAAGGGGTTTAACATGAGAGGGAGACAGAAAAGGTAAGGGAGTGTGAACATGATTGAGATGTTATGTACACGTATGAAGATATGAAAGCGATCATGTATAATTGACACACACTAATAAATGCTTATTTTTGAATAGGGAGTTATATATAGTATGTTATGTGCACGGGCACATACATGCACATGAAAATCTGGGTACAGGAGAGAGTACATCTCATTTTGAGATGCTTGTGGATATCGGGGTCTGATGGACGGTCCGCCCCTCACACCCCGCCCCGCAAACGCCATTCAGAACCACATCTTTGAAGTGTGGCCAAGAGGTCAGTTGCTGAGGATTTGGACGTCCAATTATCTAGCTGTACCACGCCTCAATTTTTAGCTTAACTTTTTCCAGACCTGACTTTACTATATACCCCAGGCTGGCCTGGAATTCACTATGTAGCCCCGGCCACCTCACGCTTGCTATGACAGGTGCAGGCCAGCAGCACTTTCTGGAAACTTATTTATTTTTAAAAATATTTTTACTTATTATTTTTATTTTGAGTGTGAGTATTGCCTGAAAATGTGTCGTGCAGTGCCCGCGGAGGTCAGACGAGGGCGTCGGATCCTCTGGAACCGGAGGTATAGACGGGCGTCAGCCGCCAGGCGGTGCTGGGAACCGAAGCCGGGTCTTCTGAGAGGGCAGTCGGCGCGCTAACCGCTTGAGGGCATCTCTCAAGCAGCGGTTTCCTCAGAGCTCCGCAGGCAGCCGGTGGGAAGCGACTCCGCCCGGGGGCTGACGGGAAAGCGCCGGGAGCTGACCAGAGCCTCCCCGCCCCGCCAGCCTAGCGGACTGCACGAGGCACCGTCTCCAGGCAACGCACGAGCGTCGGCGCGCATGCGCAGCCTCCTCCGGAGCCGGCTTGTTTTTAAAAATCCATCCAAAAAGGCCAGTCAGAGGCGGCGCTCCGAGCGCACGGAAGCTGATTGGGCCGCAGCCACTCACGGCCGCCAATAGGCGCACGGGGCGAGGTGGGAGGGACCGGAAGCGAGCGTCTGGAGGAGGCGTGGCGGTCGCGGGCAGTTTGAACCGGGAGGATCCGGGAGTGCGTGAGGAGCGTGGGGGATTGAAGCGAGGGCTCGGTGTGGGGCTGACGGACGGGCAGCGCTGGGGACCGGCGGGTGCCGACTCCGCGTCCCTCAGGTTAGCTTTTCCGCGACGGCGCAGGCCCGGTGTTAGCCGCAGCCCTGGGAGGCTAAGGCAGGGGCAGTGTCGCTGGTTCGGGTTAGCCTGGGCTACGCAGCGGGACCGGGGGAAACCAGAGCGGGAAGAAAGCGCCTGGCGGGAGCGGTGCGGCGAGCGCCATCACCCTGAGTCAAGCCGGGCCGGGTCCGGGCGAATACCTGCGGCTCAGGTTCCGGAACCTTCCGTGGGGCTGCGGGTGTGCGGGGCCCGACTCGGGGCCGAGCCGTGTGCGTGCCCCCCCCCCCCCCCCC
>NW_008360311.1:6725489-6738646 GCF_000622305.1 Nannospalax galili
GGCCTCGTGATGGACGGAGCAGGACTCGGTGGAAGGCCTTTCTAGAACCTTCGCCCCCCGAGACCCCGTCTCTTAGCACTTAGCAGCGGGCGCGGTGTCGAGATAGGTCGGGGTCGTTGAGGGAGAAGTGGGAGGAGGTCTCTGCAGGGGCGCGGGCGCGGGCGCTAGGCTCCGGAGCATCGGGTTTCCGTTGTTTGGCTCCGGTCTGGACCGGGCCTTGGCCTGTGGAGCCGGTGGTTGCGGGGTTGGCTGCGAACAACCGAGTGTGACTTGGAGTACCGTGCTTGTTCTCCTGAGCGCAGGCGCTGCAGGGGTCCTCGCGAGCGGGGCTGAGCCCTCCTCCTCCGGAGGCCGAATGCGCAGCTACTGTGGGGGCGATGTGGGTGCTAAGATACTAAGTCTGCCTGGAAAGGACGGCGCCGCAGTGCTGGGCGCTCGGTAGAGTGTGGCTGCGGGCTGGGCACGGCCACAGGCGCCTGGCGTGGTGAGGGCGGAGGGTCTCCGTGGGTCGGCCCTGCCCACGCCTACTCCGCCCACGCCCGGCTCAGGAGGAGACGGGCCCCTTGGCTTTCGGGTCGTAGGCTGAGTCGAATTGCGAGGTGTTGACAAGACGCACGGAAGCGGGGCCCCGGTGCCACCTCACTATAGAAATGGCAGAAACCGCCTTTGAGTTGCCCGAGGTCATTGATCCTGCCGGTGACTGGGACAGGGCTGCAGGGCCCGTGGAGTCCCGAGCCTTTACCCCTTTCGGGTGGTTCGCAGTAACACGGTTAATGTGCCCTTGGTCAATGATGCATTATTTCAAGACGTGACACCGGCTCGGAAAGAGCTGGACTGTCTCCGAGAGAAACTGGTCAGAGACGATGGCCTGGTTCAGCATCTCAGAAAAGCCTTCCTGAGGACCTAAGTAGTGATCACGCTCATGATACAAAGGAAACTTCTAGCAAAACGTTTTATATCATGAAAAATAGAAAGCAGGTAGCAATGGAAGAAACCAGGACGGGCTGTAGCGATGGCTCAGCTTAAGGCTGCTCTTGCAGAAGACCCGGGTTCAAATCCCAGCACCCACCTGGCACCTGACAACCATCCATAGCTCCAGTTGCAGAGATTCAGTGCCCTTTTCTGTCCTCCGAGGGCGTTGCAGGACACAGGTGCATGTACATACATGCAGGCGTAACACTCATACACATAAAATAAAAATAAATCCCCCCAAAAAGAAACAGGACTGAAAATAGGGAAAATGAAGAGGAAACCAGGTAAGCATGTTGTGCCATCTGTTTCCTCTGATCTCTCTTTTTCAGTGTATTATAATACACAGAACAAAATGAGCTGGGCACTGGAAGAATGGAAGGAAGGTCTCCCTACAAGAGCTCTACAGAAGATTCACGAGCTTGAGGAACAGCTGGACAGACTGAAGAAGGAGAAGCAACAGAGGCAGTTTCAGCTGGATGCGCTTGAGGCTTCCCTGCAGAAGCAGAAGCAGAAGGTATGGCCAGCCCCTTGAGACAGTTCAGTCACGTGTGGATTGTTTCTTCTATTTCACTGCTTTCTTGGGGAGAAGGGACCTTTCCATCTTTAGGTAAAATCTTCTCTTCCTCTTGACAGATACTTTAAATTATCTCTGATTTTCTCCAGCTGTGACTTTTATTTTGGCCTACTTGTTTATGTTTAGGACTGTCACTTTTTTTCTTTTTTTTTTTTTTTTTTTTTTGAGACTGGATGTCCCTGTAGCCCCAGCTGTTCTGGAACCCACTATGTAGACCAGGCTGGCCTTGAACTCACAGAGATCCACCTGCCTCTGCCTCGAGTTCTGGGATTAAAGGCGGGATTAAAGGTGTGTTCGGCCTTGCCTGGCTCTTGTGTTTGAGAAATGCTTTTTTTTTTTTTCTGCCTTGTTCGGTAAGTCCCTGGCTTTAAATCTGGACTGGGATGCTGTTTCTGACATTTACAGTTTAAGTGGATGGACATTGTTTTCTGACAGTGAGCTGTTCACTTTGGTGTTCCCCAGCATCATCTGTGCAGGAGCACTAATTGAAACATAATACTTCTTTTTACCTCGGTGTTAGTCAGCAAAGTAGTAGTATAGCCAAGGCTTGTAAAATAATCGATTTTGCTTATGAAAGAATTTTCTGATTTCTTAAAATAACTGACTTTAGCAGTGAGAACTGAGGATAAAACTAGTTATACAGTTCATTTGGTTTGAAATTCTCAAAAGGATGTTAAAGCCTCTTCTTTTAGGATGAGGGAATGTACCCCTCCCAAAGTGTATAGTATGAATTTTTCATTGATAGGCCTCCGAGTTTGGTCATTTAGAACTTCTGTGGTCATGCAGTGTGGATCTCTGTCTTACTAGTAGCATATCTCAGAAAGTTGGACGTGTTAGACTTAAGATGTACATGCCATACTTGATAAACACACAAAACACAAAATAAGAGACTTTTTTTTTTCCCCCCTCAACAATCTGTTAGGTTGAAAATGAAAAAACGGAGGGTACAAACCTAAAAAGGGAAAATCAAAGATTGATGGAAATATGTGAAAATTTGGAGAAAACAAAGCAGAAGATATCTCATGAACTTCAAGTTAAGGAGTCACAAGTGAATCTTCAAGAAGGCCAACTCAACTCAGCCAAAAGACAGATAGAGAAACTGGAACAGGAACTTAAGCGGTAACTATTGAATGGTATTTATAGTGTGGACATTGTATTTATCAGATGTATTAGGGTTTGAAAAATAATGGACAGCTTTGGGAGGAGGCGTCTTCTGGCCTCTGTGGGCACCTGCGTGCGTGTGGTATGTATGCATAACACGTAAAATAGAAACAAGATCTCCTTATTATCGGGGTTGGAGAGATGGCTTAGTGGTTAAGAGTACTGGCTATTCTTGCAGAGCACTTGGGTTTGATTCCCAGCACCCACATGGTGGCTGCCAGTTGTCCATAGTTCCTGTTTCAGGGGACTCCAACCCCCTCTTCTGACTTGGGAATTGGATAGCATGGGTGCACTTAAACACATGAAGGGAATACACTCATACACATAAAATAATAAATAAAATATTATTGAAATTTTTATTAAACATTCTACAGTTAAAGATGTTAATGAAAATTTTAATGGTATCTAAACATGCTAATTTAGAAATGTTATCTTTTTTTTTTTTTTTTTTTTTTTGTAGACCAGCGGGGCATCCAATTTTCTTGCCTCCCGTGTGCATGCAAAAGCCTAGAAATAGTGTCTTCTAATGGCAGCATTTTGCCTCTAACGGTATTATAGTAACTAAAAGTAGTTCAATAAATGGCCCCAATTGTAGGCCCAGAATAGTGGAGAACAGAACCCCAGAGACTAAAATAAACAGGAAGCAGTTTATTGCACCTGTACAGTGACCAGAGAGATTTCTCAGAAACAGGACCCCCAGACCAAGAAATGCTTTTGTGCTTTGTGTACAGTTCAGTTTCTGTGTCTCCCACATATGGTGATGCACATGCCCTGATGGAGTGCTCTGTGCTGCGGCTACGACAGGCAGAGCCGTGCAGGTGAACTTAGGCGCAGATGGTGCTGTGCATTTCCTTTTCTTTGTTTTGGGGCCATGGGGGAGTGGTCCTGCTGTAGTTTAGCAGTGTCAGTTTTAATAATGTAGGCATAAATGTTTGGTAATACTTTAGGAATAGATGTTTTATGTACATTTTTATATTTAATTATAGAGTACCATTTAGTAACAGCATTTGTAGATAAATGTGCTTAGAAGTGTACAGGAACACAACCATTATGTATCAGCATTAATATCAGTGGCATTACTTTTCTCTCTTGTCATTGTGGGTTAGGACATGTCTAGAGCACGTGTGCTGGAGAGCCTGGGTTGTCAGCTGACGCCTGGCAAAAGAGAACCTCCCTTGGGAATTTCCTCTTCCGGACTAGCCTATGACCATGTCTCTGAGATGTTTTCTTGATTGTTGAGTGATGGGGGGGTGGGAGCAGGGGGCAAAGCCCAGTGTGCGTGGTGCCACCCCTGAGCAGGCAGTCCAGGTGGTATGAGCAAGCAGGCTGAGCACAGGCGAGTTGGGGCAAGCCAGTAAGCAGGGCTCCATGGCTTGTACTGCAGCTCCTGCCTCCAGGCTCCTGCCCTGAGTTCCTGCTCTGGCTTCCCTCAATGGTGAACTGTGATTGGGTCTCATAAGCCAAATAAAGCCCCCCCCCCCCATCGTGCAAAGAGTTTTATCATAGCAACAGAAAGCTGACTAGAACAGTGCACTTGGTTTAAAAATATTCTAATTCGGTATGGTGCTTACTGATGTTTATTAGTTTTAAAACTACAAATATTTGAGTGTAGATTAAATAAGAGCTGTTGGGTCCAAAAACTTGTAAATACAGTTTTCAAATTCTTACTGATAACTTTCCAATGCAGCATAGGAAAATACTTTTTTTCATTGATGGCCACTGATGACATGTCTGCTTGGGAAGATCCCAACCATTTCAGTATTTGTCAAAACTTAATGTTTGTAATCTTAGGATTCAACTTACTGCAAGAACAGTTTGGTGCTTTTTTAGTGGTAGTTTTTTTTGCTTGGGGGAAGGAGCAATAAAAGGAGAACTTAAAGTCAGGGAGGGTTGTGTTTAGGGTTGTAGTTTTACTCTTTAAAAATAACAGGTTATAAAGATGTAAATTTGAGGAGAAAAAGCAAATTAAGTAAAATGAAAATTTTCACTTGTTTAATGCGACTATAACATTTTTATTACACAGTGCTTTGCCTACTTTAAATTCAGCTGTTAAGTTTTAATTTACTGAGTTATTTTCAGCTTATAAATTGCGTTGTCTTAGACTGAATCTGGATCTTCAGGAGATGGAGAGCATACGGTTCCTTCCCGGTGTCCTTCACTCAGTGCTGAGGCCATACTGAAGGGAGTACTGCTTACATGAGCCGTTCTAATGGGATGGTATTTGCTCAAGTATTCTCAGACATTAGAGACTTGAAGTAACCGGATCTTTAAAACAAGATGAAGCACTCTTTTACATGACATGTTTGGTTCTGAAAGGCGTTCAATGAATGACAGAGATATTCTGTATGTATCTATAATACTTAGAATCCCTACTCTGTTTCTGAGACGAGAGAGACCCATCTTTCCCCCATGTACTGGGGAGGTGTTACTAATAAATTGCCATTAACACCTGTTAAAATCAGTATTTGTCCTAGTACATTCTTGAAAGCATTCCTAATGTTATGTTTCTGTAGATAAGCACAGTGGGGCCTGGGGCATTTTGACTCCTTAATTAGCAGTGGTTGGACTCTGCCTTCCTGCCCTCACTTGCTGTCTTGAACAGAGACTGTACATACAGCCAGACTACCCTTACACCAGCACCAGCAATCTGGAGCACTCCTAGGATGCGCTGAGAAAACCACTTGATGGTCACAGCTCCTTTGGCTCCTGAAGGTTGCAGCTTTAGCCAGGCTGTTAGAAACAAGTTTACATCGGCTTTTTGCTATCACAAGCCCCAGTGAGCTCTAGATGACCCTACAGCTATTTCCCCTGGTGGTCCAGTTGTAGGACTGCTATGACTTGTGCTAGGAGGCATGGTTGTGATTGATCGGTCCAAAACAAGCCTCCATGACTCTGATTGGTGTTAAGAGTAAGGCTGTGGTTGTTCCTAACAGTCCTTGGACTCTTTAAGCAGGCTGCTCTGGCTTACAGTCGTCTGAGGGGTCCCTTCCTTTGCCTCCCCTGGAGGCTTAATATCAGGCTCAGTAAGAAGCTCATCTTGAAAACCCAGAATTGTCTACTTTTAGTAGTGTGGACTGAGCAGGTTAGACAAATACAGAGACAGAGCAAGCACAGTGGCAGTGGCTGATACTGGGCAGGCCAAGCTGAAAATGGCAGGCTGTGCAGGACGTAGAGAGACGGTAAGAAGGGACAGACTGAGACAAACCGTAAAATGATCAAGGAGCCAGAGAAGAGAGATTGCCAGCCATGCTTGTCGAAGAATTGCAGAAGAATAGTCAGGTATTCAGGGCCAAGGGTCCCAGACCCCAGCCGAGCCTGCAGTACTGGCTGCTGCCGAGGTCTGAGGAATCTGAGCTTTCTAGGCCCTCAAAAGAGCTGTCAACACTTGTAGTACACAAAGCCTGCAGAAAAACCACCCACTAGAGGGTGTCACTGTGGGCCATTGCTTCTGCTAGGTGCTGAGGGGAAGAAACTAAGGCTACCAGAGACCAGCACGTGCTGCCTGCCTGCCTGCAATTTCTGCCTAGATAAAGGAAAAATACCCTTAATGAGCTGATTGTTAATATTTCCAGCCATAATCTTTCTAGACATGCTACACTCATTTCTGTATCTCTGTAAAAACATTTCGTTACATCTGTTTGGTACATGTGTGTCATAGTGTATTTGTGTCATGGAGAGTGTGGAGGTCATTGGACATCTTATGGGAGTCAGTTCTCTTCCTCCACCATGTGGATCCCAGGGATCAAACTCAGATTATCAGGCTTGGCAGCAAGCACCTTTATCCACTTAGCCATGTTGCCTACCCAAGTCTATATTATGAAATGATTATCACAGGCATTGTCACCCATTCTCATAACTTGAGCCCATATTTTGGGATATCGCTTGTTTCTGCAGGTCTGGGTTCTTTTCATTCTGTGCCTTTTGCTTAGAACAGGTTTGCTTGGAATGCATCTCCAGCCTACATCTCTTGGCTGCTGTACAGGTCCTCATAGGTCTTCGTAATAATACTTTGAAGATGGAGGACTACATTTTACATCTGGTAAACTAGCTCTTACTAAACGTCTATTGGATAAATGGAACGGTTAGGACTTCTTAGGATGGGTTTCTTCATAAGCTTTGTTCTGGACATGTATGGCATTGGTATTCTGTAGCCTTTGTTTTAATCTGTTGGTGTCTTGGTTCTTTTCTAACAGGTGTAAATCTGAACTTGAAAGAAACCAACAGGCTGCACAGTCTGTAGATGTGTCTGTGAATCCATGCAGTACACCACAGAATGTTCTTACAGCTCCGCTAACACCAAGTCAATATTACATCGGTAAAGGTTTTTATTTGGTATAAGTAGTTTTTAATTCTGCACAGTAAATGAATTAGTTCAAAATTTTAAATTTAGCTTTTAATTTTGGTGCCCTCCATTGCATGTTCATTTGAATATGGGAATTGTGTTGACCACTGATGGTCGGCATTAATTTCATTCGAAGGAATTCAGCTTCAGAATATGGAGACACCCCTATTTCCATGTATTTTGGTATTTGAGTAATTGGATCAATATTTTGATGTTACCCTACAATGATCTTTATGTTAAATATCAAGATTGTCGTTTCAAGACTATCATAGTGCTCTAGTAATTCCTTTATGACATAATTGACATAAAAATCGCATTTCATTTTGTTTAGGTTCTAAGTATGAAGATCTAAAAGAAAAATATAATAAAGAAGTTGAAGAACGAAAAAGATTAGAGGCAGAGGTTAAAGCCTTACAGGTTCAGGTGAGTTCACTGTGGTCCCTGCAGTAGAAGGTGCAACTGTAGAAATCCTCTGCTTTAGTGTAAGAACACAGTAATCTGCTTGACATAGGGCTCCCTTGCTCATTGGTGGTGATTATTATTTTTTTGTTTTAAAAGTAGGGGCCAGCAAGATGCTCAGCAGGTCAAAGCACTTGCTGCACAAACCTGAATTTGATCCTCAGAATTCCATAGTTAAAGGGGAGACCTGACTCCCGAAAGTTGTCCTTTGACCTCCACTTGGGTGCTGTAGCATGTGTGTACCTGCCCTCACACACAACACTGATAACGAAAACAAGCTTAAATAGACAGGAGAGAGCTGGGTGTGATACAGCGTTACCTGTATTCTCAGCACCTGGGAGGGCCAGTTAGATGGACCCTGAGTTCTAAACCAGTTCATGGTAAAGTTCCCCTCCCTTCCCCTCCCCAGCCACACCCCTCTTATTCTCTACATGCTCTTAACTCTGGTTCTGCTGTCACCAGGATTATTGTAGCAAAAGCACTGCTTTTCGAGAAGAATAAAAAGTAAAATTTTCTGGCTTGTCCTAGACATACATACTTCATTTGGTACAAGTTCTGCCTATGATACTGATTATAAAGTTAAAAGGAGTGTGAGTGTCTATAAACATTAAGCCACCTCCTATAGCAAGAAGAGTGCTCTAAGATTGATGCAACACCTGTCACCTTGTCTTGACTAATCAGAAAGGCGGCACACATTCGCTGGAGAACAGTAGACAAAAAATACATATATATTTTTAAAATATTTATTTTATGTATATGAGTATTGCCTGCATATATGTGAGTGTACCCGTGTCATGCAGTGCCGTGGAGGTCAGAAGAGGGTTCCCCTGGAACTGGAGTTAAGGACGGTTCATAGCCGCCATGTGGGTGCTGGGAATTGAACCCAGGTTCTCTGCAAGAGCAGTCAGTTCTTAACTGCTGAGCCATCTCCCCAGCCCCAAGAAATATGTATTATAAAACACCCAGATGGCATTTCTGGGGAGAAGTAGTGGGTGAAAAGTGAGATGATTGAGAGTTCTGTAGGTCGATGTTTAATTTCATTCTTTTTGTGTAAAAGTTCATGGGGAGGTAACCAAAGATAGGCAAAGGAAAACCAGTTTTGGAATTTAAAATGACAGTAAATACTTCTGGGAATAATGGATCTATGGAGTATGGGACCCACACCAAAGGTACCTCCTTATCAGTAGATGGTGCCTCAGATGGTAGTTGCTCACCCATTCAATGAGATTGTGTCACTGGATCTTGGGATTTAGGGTTTTCCTACACCTGTGAGCATTGATTCTTAGTATGCAATGGTAGTGTCCACATCTTAGAATTATGCTTTATGTTCTATCAGTAAAGAAGTAGCCCTGACTATTGAGACTTCCAGTCTTGGAATGTGGCTGAGCAGTAATAATTCCTGCATAGCAAGTCCTGGGTTTGATTTCCAGCACCGAAAACAATAAAAGATAAATTTTAAAAATTTGAGATCACCAAAGAGCTGTAAAGAGTTTCTGATTTTACAGAAAGTGAGCCAGCCTACTCCCCAAGTCACCATGAATCACCGAGACATCGCGAGGCATCAGGCTTCCTCATCAGTGTTCTCTTGGCAACAGGAAAAGACTCCAAGTTGCCTTTCATCTAGTTCTCAGAAGACTCCACTTAGGAGAGATGTCTCTGCACCTCACTTTTTGGAGGAAGAAGTAGTGACTCCTAGATCAACTCTGCAAGCAGAGAAAAGAGATGGCGACAGCAGTTTTTGTGACAACCCAAATCGTTCTCTTCTTTTGGATCAGTTCAAAGCCCGGAATCAAGGTAACTTCCCGAGATAAGTTTAAATGAAGTTTTCCCTGGATGATTTCAGAGGGGCTCTAGGAAATCTTACGCCTGGCATGAGTATCACATACTTTGTTAGATACATTTGTAGTTGATATCCCAAACTGATGGTGTGAAATTGTACCTTTTCTGTAATTACAAAAGACATCACAGTTTGGAAAGAACTTTGATTTGTATTGAAAAGCCTGGTGTTTTCAGCCCTTTAAAAGCAGGCAGAGAGACTTTGATTTCGTTTTCCAGCAGCAGAGTAGTACAGTTCGCATTTCTCATGGTTTTCACCTGGCTCCTGTTGAGGCCCAGGACAAGCCTGTGGTCTGACCAGCCTTGGCCAGAGGTGTGGCGTTTATCTGTCCTACACTGCCAGGCTGCCCATATGGGAGCAAATCTGTAACCTGGGCTGCTGTGCCACTCTGCAGCTGACAGCAAAACACACCAGGTGGTGTTTGGGAATCTCTTCTGTGGACTACGATAATTTCTAGTGCTATGATACATTGAGAATCATCATCAGTGTTTGCTGGTGAGAACTGTCACACTGCCAATGCCATTGGAACCAGTATTGTATGTGCTGAGGACAAAAGGGGGAGGGAATCATTGTTAACTGTGGCAGTGTGGGAGGTTCCACTGTCTTTGTCTTCTGTGGAGGCAGAGCTCCCAGGAAATACAGCAGGATGAATATTTGATTGCGTAGCGGTAACTTAAAGTGATAATGAGCATAAGACAGTTTCCAGTGTGGAAAACCAAATGGTCATTTTACAAAGGGCGTAATTGTTTGTGTTAACACTTCTTGTACTGTTCGTTCATAAGCTGCTGTTATTTTAGCAAAGCATTCCTATACTGCTCTGTGAAAACCTAGAAAATGTATTTCTCCACTTTCTATAGCATATTTGAGTATAATGTCAATAGATGGCAGGTGTCGAAATTGAATCCAGCAAGGTGATTTCTGTGTTTAATCTAAATTAGAGTTGTCTCATCAAGGTTTCAGAATAAAGTAAAAGAAGTGGTAAGTTGTGAGTGCTTCGTAGTCATATATGTATCTATAAATATCTATGTATAGAAGTGAATTGGAATGCAGTTTCTGTTTGTGGTTTAAGATCTAAGAAGCAAGGTTAATGAGCTGGAACTACGTCTACAAGGACAAGAGAAGGAAATGAAAGGCCAAGTAAATAAGTTTCAAGAATTACAACTACAACTGGAGAAAACAAAGACGGAATTAACTGAAAAAGAGAAAGTTTTGAACAAAAACGGGGATGAACTAGTGAGAACCGCAGCACAGTATGACCAGGCAGCAGCCAAGGTATGTAGCTGTCGGCAAATTGTGGAGAGGTCATCTTTTTTTTATGCTTAAGTAAAGAAAAAAACTTTTAGTAAAGATCTTTGAAGGAATGTGCATGCTGGTAGTGTTGATGTAGTTGAACTACTAGGCTTTTTTAAATCTGGGATCTATCCTGGCTGTGCCTTGACCAGTAAGCTTGGCCAAGTCACTGATGTGTTCCTGTCTAGGGGCCATGCACCATGAAGATAACAGATAGTGCTTGGCACAATACATGGCTCATAGAAAAGGCAAAGTAACAGCTGGAAAAGAGCTTCAGGACACCGGGTGGGAGTTAAACTGTCTGTCTGCTCCTGGGATTCAGTTGTCAGTTTCTTAAGGCTCCAAAGGTCATTGTTGAGGTCGTACTCCTTTAGCCACGTCTGCCCTAGTCTTCTGTGTTCTCTCTGTTGCTCATTCTCTCACTGATGGTCTGTGTTGAGTGCCTGTTGTATGTCAAGGACTTGTCTAGCCTTGGAGATAACAGCACCAAGAAAAGATGAAGTTCTAGCTTTCTGGAGGCAGAAGGTAACAATAGCACAGCAGTAAGTCCAGAAAGTAGTGCCTTGAGTAAAGTGAAAGCACCACAGGTGTGGGATGTAGTAACAAACACTGGGGAGAAAAGTGAATTGCCTTTTAAAACCACCATGATGCTTTGGTGTTTTCTGAACCTAATCTCTCTGGACTGAGTGGCGTATCTGCCTACTTGGAATTCCCTCTGTTCCACAGCTGTTGGCATTTTCCTCATCCGTGTGTGCTCCTTCCCAGATACAGCGTGAGACATTTTCTTCTGGCATCTTCCTCACATCCCTTTCAGTTTCATTATTTACATTCTAACCATATGGTTCCTACATTTGGCTATTAGAATCCTAAAGAATTTATTTTCAGTAAATGTTACTTAGGAGGTAATATGCAAAAGTTACTGTAATGGACCTGGTTCTGTTTGCTTTTTTTGTGGACAGACTCGTTTCTTCTTTAATTAAAATTAATATTTTCATTTTAAGTGTATGGGTGTATTCCCTGCATGTATGTAAGTAAACCCATGCCGCGCTATGCCCACGGAGGTCAGAAGAGGGTGTTGGACTTCCCTGGAACTGTAGTTATGGACAGTTGGTAGCTGCCATGTGGGTGCTGGGAGTTGAACCTGGGTCCTCTGCAAGAACAGGCTGTGCTCTTAACCACTGTGCCATCTCTCCAGCCCCCCCCTCCCCCTCTCTCCCCCCCTCCTCTTTCCCTCCCCTTCTCCTCTACTCCCCTCCTCTCCCATCCTCTCCCTCTCTCTCCTGTCTCTCTCTTCTGACCGGGTCTCCCTATAGCCCCAGCTGGCCTTGAACACACAGAGACCCACTTGCCTCTGCCTCCTGAGTGCTGGGATTAAAGGCATGTGCCACCACACCTGGCTTAAAGGTTTTCTCAGCTTACAGTTAGCACTATATTGGCTATTTTATGTTTTCCATCAATTATCAGACATTCTTGAAAATGTCAGAGATTATGTATGTCTATATTGTTGCTTTTTTATTTTCTAAATTCCTTCCAAGGCCCCTTTGGTCTTTGTCATGTCCTCTTTATTCCTAAAGGGTATCTCTGGACTGAGTTTTATTCCCCAAA
Source organism: Nannospalax galili (assembly GCF_000622305.1). Classification (NCBI taxonomy): domain Eukaryota; kingdom Metazoa; phylum Chordata; class Mammalia; order Rodentia; family Spalacidae; genus Nannospalax; species Nannospalax galili. The sequence goes on from NW_008360311.1 coordinate 6,737,730, forward strand.
GTGTTGACATTTGGGTTCTGAGCTCTGTCATCAGTACCTGCCTTCTTTCTTACTCAATTGATCTTTTTTAAAGTAATGTTCAGAATTCTATGTGTTGTGAAGGATAGGTAAGAGTGTCTATTTCATCTTCTTGAAAGTGAAAGTCATGCTCATTTTTCTGGTTCTACTGTTGGAGTATTGTACAAATCAAATGCTTCTTAATTACTACACTTAATTAAAGGCCTGGGCCTGTGCTTGGGAACATGCTACTTGGCACATGTGGAGATTAGAGGTTCTCTTTCCACCACATGACTCATGGGAATTGAACTTAGGTTGTCAGCCATGGCAGCAAGTGCCTTTACCCTCTGAGCCATCTTGTTGGCCCTTTGAAATTTTTGGTAAACAATGGCTAGATGCTTGAAGGAGCAGCGGAGTGTCAGTGGGACCATGGCCTCTTAGTTCACATCCTTCCTCTCCTCATTCAGACTGAGTATGTGATAATACTTTTATTTTTCTGAGACAGGGTCTCGCCATGCTGCCCTGGAACTCACTACATAGACCAGGCTGGCTTCAAACTCAGCAGAGATCCACCTGCCTCTGCTGGGATTAAAGGTTGGTGGCATCAGTGCTGGCTTTGTGATAGTGCATTTGTATTTTCAGTTAGGACTTGCTATTGAGTCCAGGCTCTGATAGATCCCAGATTTGTTGCTTTTGAAACTATGTAACTTAAAAAGATTGAGGTGGTTTTCATAAAAGATTTTGCAATAATATTAAGAACAAGGTGAATTTGTGGACAGTTATGGCTTATTGAGTTCTTATTAATTAAGCCAATTTTTTTTTTTTTTTTTTTTCTTTACTCTGCCTAGCCTGGACTCCCTGTTGTTAAAATTAAATTTTTTCTTTAACATTTTAATTTTGGTTTTTGGTGGGGGAGGCGG
>NW_008360311.1:6738870-6749756 GCF_000622305.1 Nannospalax galili
TAGCCTGGACTCCCTGTAGTAGAAATTACATTTATCATTTAACATTTTAACTTTGGTTTTAGTGAGGGCAGGTCGTGGTTCTACCCAACATGTTTGGTGAAGTCTTTTGTCAGATCATCAGTTCAAGTTTTTGGCTGAGACAGTGCTAAGACCAGACTTTTTATTCTGTCGGTGAACTGGCTGGGTTCTTATATTTGTTGAGTGCTTTTTTAAAGAAAAATTATTCCTCAGTGAGCTACAAATCTATTTATCAGAAAATTCAGTTCATCTTTCTCCTCATCACTAATGTGACTTTGTCAATTTTTTTTTGTGTGTATGCTGTTTTTGACCTGTCATTAAACTTGTTTATTAAATAAATGGGATCTAATGCTCCCTTGTGTTCCTAAGTGATTGAATACTTGCTGTTGGTAGTATGGATCTTTCAAACTGTTTACAAACTGTGTGGTGTGAGGCTGGATTTCATGTAGAATGAGTATTGGGGTGGGGGTGACTATAGACCTGGAATTCAACACCCATATTTCACAGATGAAAAACTTAAGACCACAAAAGCGTAAGAGAGAATGCTCAGGGTCACAAACTACATACTTGGAAGAACTTGAGGCCTGTGCACTTGACTCGGCACATCAATGACATCTAGTGGTCAGTTATTTACACATGGATTGTACATCATTGATACCAGAGTGGCATTTAAAAGTTGTTTTGAATTAAGTGTAAATACCATGTAAAGGATCTGTTTTAATTTGCCTGTCTGGAAGGGAAGAATTGAGTTCCCTTAGAGGACTGTGCTGCACTTTGAAGGAATGCCAGTAGAGGGTGCCAAGGGCTTGCCTACTTTGGCGCTTGATTTTTGTTTGACTTTTTTTCCCTTGAGTTTTGTCACCAATCAAAACACTGTCTGTCATTTGGACAGTATTCTTTGAGTTGTTTGGTACAGTCTTCTCAACGTCCTGAGACACATAGTAGTTCTCACATATTTGCTAAATTATATTTATTGCTGTAAATTTTGTAATGCTCTTTGGAAATAGAAAGCTTGAAGATGAATATGATGGTGTCTCAGTGTCTGAGAAAATGGATGAATCTGAACTATTGGCTCACAAATCTGCTGTGTTCTGGGACTTGGGAGATCACTCAGTGGGTAAAGTGCTTGCTGTGGTCCTGAATGAGAATCCTCTCAGCATTCACATAAAAATGCATGCACGCGCACATACCCTCAACAGTAATAACAGAGCCTCTACTGTTTGTTTTTTTTTTTTTTGAGGAAACACTTCATTACTTCATTGTGTAGCCCAGGCTGACCTCAAACTAACAATCTTCCTGCTTCTCCTGAGTGCTTGGATTACAAGTGTGTGCCACTCTGCACAGCCAAATTTTATCCTTTTGAAGTTCTGATATTTACACAGTCCTCTAGTCATCATCGACTAGCTTAGTATTCTTCATCTTTGGTCAGCTAATATTAGTCTTTGGTTTTCCAGCAAAATATTAGTGTTAAAACTTTCTTTTCCTCTGAATTTTTCTGATTTCTAATACTTCTAAAAGCTGTAAATTAGACTCTGGGGACTGAGTAAATTGCTCAGTTAGTAAAGTGCTTCTCACGCAGGCACGAGGACCTGAGTTCATCCCAGCACCCATGCTTAAAATAAGTAAATAGGAGCTGGAGAGAGGGCTCAGTAGTGAAGAGCACTGGCTGCTCTTTCAGAGGAACCAGGTTCACTTCCCAGCACCCGCATGATGGCTAACAACGATTTATAACTCCAGTTCCAGAGGGCCTGGTGCCCTCTTCTTGCCTCTGCAGGCACTGCACACAGAAGAGCACTTGCTTACATGCACAAAACACTCAGACATTAAAAATAAATAAATACAACCTGTGAGATGCCTGTACAGCCGAAAGTCCTTGCAATGCAAGCCTGACCACCTGAGTTCAGTCCCTGTAACTCATCATGGAAGGAAAGAACTGAGTCCCTTGGCCTGTACCTGTGTGCTGTGCACTCTCACAAATATACATATAATAAAAATAAACCAATTAAAAGTCTAAAAAATGAACAAGGAACAGCTGTTTTCCGCATAGCAGGGAAGTTGCACATGTGGACTTATAGCATTTGAGGCAGTATGCACAAAACCTATTCAGACTCAAGCCTGACAAAATCCTATCATTGAGGAAGTAAATGGGCATAAACTACTACTCTAGCTGAGGAGCTGTTGACATTTAGTTAGGAGAGGAGAGGAAGACTTAAGTTTTCGGTAAGGGTATAACCCCTGGTAGGTTGACCACAAGATGTTCTACACCCAAGAGTTATTTGGGCAACACATACTGGAATAGATGGGAAAAAAAGAATTTGAAGTTGGATGGGAAGGGAGGTGAGAATAGATCTGAGAAGAGTTGGGGGAAGGGGGTGTGATCAAAATGTACTATATGAAGTTCTCAAAGAACTTTTTTTTTGGATCTATAGTCCCAGCTGGCCTAGAAATTGCTATGTAAACCAGGCTGGCCTTGAACTCACAGATACCCTCCTGCCTCTGCCTCCCAAGCATTGGGATTAAAGGTGTGTGCCACCATGTACAGCTAATAAAATGTTAAAAAAAAATAAATAAATAGAGGTGGCCTATAATCCCAAGTGCAGGTGAGACAGACAGAAGAGCTTGGGGTCTTGCTGGCCAGCCAGTAGGGCTGGATTGGTGAGATCCAAAAAGTAAGATGGAGAGTGATTGAGGAAGAAAGCCAGTGTCAGTCTGGTCTATATGTGCACCTGCACACATGTTCCTGCATACACTAGCCACACCATGTGCATACACAAACATTGGGGAAATACATTAGTGGAGAGTTTGCTAAATTATTGCACTAGTTCCCTTATGAATTGAGTTCCCCACTAATATGAATCTTTATTATTAGTGCTTGTTTCTTAAGAGTTGTTTGGGGGAGTATTTTAAGGATTTAAAGGGGATGGCTTCAGGGAGAGGAATGGATTTTATTGTTTGAAGAATTGAAACAGTTTTGTTTCAATCTCATTTTAGAATATTATGAATTTTCATGTAATTCATATTTTAAAAGTTAATTACTGGTTAATTGGTCTTAAGGCAACAGCATGTTCTTTGTTGCTTGTGAGAGCTTGATTAACAATCCTGTGATATTCTGAACTTCTGTGAACTACAGAAATGTAATAGCATAATGGGAGTGTTGTGGAAAGAAGCAGTTCAATATTTTAAGTCTCATAAAAATCTATTAAGAAGCATGCCTTTAATTCTAGCCCTTGGGAGGCAGAGACAGACAGATCTCTGAGATCAAGGCCAGCCTGGTCTACTTAATGAGTTCCAGACCAGCCAGGCTACAGAGTGAGACCTTGTCTCAAAAACAACAAAACAAAACCCACCATTGTGCTTAAAAGAGACTCTTGTAGAAGAAGGGTAATGGGCATGCTCTGATTATTCTATTAGGTCAGTATCACTACTTTGATTTGTGTGCATCTGTGTGTGTTAGGAGCTCTGAGGACAGCCTTTAGGAGTCAGCGTGCAGCCTAGCTTGCCTGAGAGCTTTTCGGCAATTCTGTCTCCACCTCCCATCTTGTCAGAGGAGCACTGGGATTACAGATGTGCATTATTCCATTGAGCTTAAGGTTGTTAGGCTTGTGTGGCAAGTGTTTTTGACCTGCTAAGCGTCAGTGTCTTTTAATTGTACTTGCCATGCAGTGGTGTGGATACATTGTGAGGCATCAGTTTCCTGTTCAATAGCACACGTTATGAAGTAGTTTTTTTCTTTTTGGTGTTTTTGAGACAGGGTCTCCCCTGTAGCCCCAGCTGTCCTGGAACTCACTGTGTGGACCAAGCTGGCCTTGAACTCACAGAGATCCGCCTGCCTCTGCCTCCTGAGTGCTGGGATTAAAGGTGTGTGCCACCATGCCCGGCCTATGAAGTTGTTTTTTAATATTATACGTATGACTGTATTGCCCGTATGCATGTAATTACGTTCAGCCATGTTGTGCAATGCCCGAGGAGGTCAGAAGGGGGCATCAGATCCCCTGGAACTGGAATTAGGACAGTTGCTAGCCAACATGTGGATGCTGGGAATTGAACCTGGGTCCTCTGCAAGAGCAGCCAGTGCTCGTTACCACAGAGCCATCACTTCAGCTCCAGTGAAGTATTTTTTGAAAATGCATTCATGCTTAACATCCTTGCTGGTATTTCCCCAGTATTAATTTCACACATGCTAAATTAATCATAATGATCTTAGTATGGGAATGAATTTCTGCCTGACATTTTAATGAAATAAAGAGATGGAAACAATGGTAAACATGAAATAGACTTTGAGGACTAAGATTTGTTAAAACACAAAATATTTGCTTCTTTCTTTGAGTAACTTGTGTGGAACATTTTTATGTGTTGTCAGTGTACTGCATTGGAGCAGAAACTGAAAAAATTGACTGAGGATTTAAGTTGTCAGCGGCAAAATGCAGAAAGTGCCAGATGTTCTCTGGAACAGAGAATCAAGGAGAAAGAAAAGGAGCTTCAAGAGGTAAGTGACGGAAGGTGGAGGAATTCCGAGAGCTCGTTTCTACAGTTTAGGAAATTCAGAGGGGACATTATAAGCACAGATCACTGTGTGTCCCCCATGTCTGTTTTTTTACACTTTTTCCATCTTTCACTTTTTAAAAAATACTTAATTTTTATATTTTTAGGTGTATGCGTGTATGCCCCGGGACTCTCCTCTCTCTGCCTTCTGAGTGTGAGAATTCTAGGTGGACATGTGCCTTCCCGCTTTTAAAGGGTTTTGGGAAGCCAAACTCTGGTGCACAGTTTTTCAGGGCAGTGTGTTATCTACTAAGCTAGCGTGTCCCCATGTTGTAGTGTTCTTCAGCTGAGTTGTGATTATTACAGTTCAGCTATTATTTGCTCTGTCCATCTTTTAACATAGTGATGACTGATGCGGACGGGGTGGAAATAGGTTAGCTACTGTGCAGTCAACTGGAGACTCCTTCATTTGCTTTCTTGAGACCTGAATTTGGTTATCAGGACCAGCCCTCAGGCTGATAGCATTTGGCATTTACTAGTTGTTCAGCATGGCTCCCTGTTGGCTTGTACTTTCCATCTAGCATTGCCTGCTGGATTTTTTGTGCTTGGTCCTAGAGTCTCCTTGTTAATGGTCATTTGATGTGCTATCTTTGCTTTGTAGGAGCTGTCCCGCCAGCATCGTTCTTTCCAAGCTCTGGATCAAGAGTGCACTCAGATGAAAGCCAAACTCACCCAGGAGTTACAGCAAGCCAAGAATACACTCAGTGTTCTTCAGGTGGAACTGGATAAAGTAGGGAGCTGAACTTTGTTTCCTCACAGTTGTGTGTGTGTGTTCTCCACCTCAGTTGACGTAGATTTTTAAGAAACTGATACTTAAAAAAACATACACATCATTAAAGTGCCACATAAATACTGTTTATTTCTTGAAAATTGTAACGTAAGGTTAAATGTGTTGATCTTCTCAAACGTTTATTGTTTCTTTATGGTGAAAGCTTTAGAAATCTTTTCTGAAAGCTCTTTGAACATTATTGTTATACACGGTGATCCTACTGTGCAGTAGCACACCAAATCTTCTTCTCTTGTCGCTGTGATTAGGGCCCATTAGCCGCCAACCTTCGCCTCCTCCTACTCTTCCTGGCTTCTGGTAACCACTGTTCTATTCTCATCAACTTTTTTTATTCCTCCTAGCAGTAGAGTCAGTCTACCTGCCTCCTTCATTCCAGTCTTCCTCTCTCCTTTCTTTCTTGTTAAATGTTCTTTACCCTCATTGATCAAAGCAGAGAATAAACAGAACTTCTGGCTCTCAGTTTTCTCATTCAAAGAAAGAGTAAGATGGATTGAGATTTCAGATCTGAATGTTTGCCAAGATCTGTTACTCTTGTAGTTAACAGGTTATGTGAACAGTGGGAGCTGTTCTAAGTAACTTCTGCCCCCAGAAATTAAAGCTCTGAAAGTTATCATCAGTTGATTTGACTCTAAAAATGATCTCACCCAGGTTTATGACCTTGCAAGCCATTTATTAAGACTCCTATTTTATGTCTCCAGCCTGGAAGTCTTTTCTGAACTGCTGGGTTGTGGGTGCGTACCTGGCATTCCATCCACATAGTTAGCAGCCATCTCCCATATAACATGTTGATAATTGAACTGCAGCTATTGTCTCTTCAATGTGTGCCTCCTTTAGTCTTGCCCTTCCCACTATATAGTAGTTCTATTCTCTATATGCTCAGGCCGACGCGCACAGGTTGTCTTCAGTTCTTTTGAGGTGTTTCAGACTAGACCATTAAAACTCCCAAATCTAGGGGTTGGAGAGATGGCTTAGCAGTTAAGAACACTGGCTGTTCTTGCAGAAGACCAGAGTTCGAATCCCAGTACCCACATGGCAGGTAACAACTGTCTGTAACTCCCAGGGGATCCGACAGTCTCTTCTGACCTCCGCAGGCATTGCACGACATGGGTGCACTTACCTACTTGTAGGCAATACACGTATACACATAAAATAAAAAAACAAAAAAACAAAAAAAACCCATCCTGAATCTAGACAAGCATGGTGGTGGTGGCATACACCTTTAATCCCAGCATTAGGGAAGGCAGAGGCAGGCAGAGCTCTGTGAGTTCAAGGCCAGCCTGATCTACGTAGTGAGTTCCAGGTCAGCTGGAGCTACAGGGAGACCTTATCTCAAAAAGACAAAAAAATAACCCAAATCTACCTTTGTTTATGCACGTTTGTGTATATTTATAATGTATATAAATGTATTCCTGTGTGAATGATAGATGATATAGTTAAACTTTCATGGTAAAATATAAAATCTGTATAGAACAAACGGTACAACTCAATAAATTGCAATAAGACATACTGTTTTGTAACCATTACCTGTCAGGAACTGTAGTCTTGTCATCTATCCCAGAAACCACCTTGTTTGCTCTACCTTCCCAACTAAAGAAAACCTTGACTTTTCTGTCCGTGTTTACACACCATGTTGAATATGACTCCTTCAACCATGTCCAGTACTATATCCTGATCTAGACTGCCATCCTCAATTGCTGTGCTAGCCTCCTGGCTACTCCCCCCACCTGTGCTTTTCCTTAACAGTCTGTAGCCAGCGTGAGCCTTCAGGTATAAGTAAGATCCTGTAGCTCCCCTGCTCAAAACCCTGTGGTTATCTCTGATCTCTTTCAGATCAAAGCCAGGTCTTGCAGAGGTGGCAGGACCTTAGGTGGTCTGCCCCTGCTTCCCTTCGGAGTTCATCCCCTCTCCCCTCACTTGCTTTGTTCCGGTCACGTGGCTTCTGGCCATTGGCTGGGTACAGTAAATACATGGCAAGCTTGGGCTTGGCTTTGCTGGGCCACTTCCCGGGTTGCTCTTTGCCAATGGCACAGAGGGTGTGTGCCTTCATTTCTTTGAATTGTTGTTGAATCTGTTTTCTATAGTTTGCCTACTTTTCTCCATAGTGCAAAACCCCTAACATAGAGTGTGGTGGTTTATCTATATATTTTATCATATGACTCTTCAGGAGTTCATTCACTGTCCCATCATAGCATGTCAGTACTAGATGTAGCTTAAAGTGACAGCATTTACAATACAGCAGCTACTTCTGTTCTTGACTTTTTCCCATTTTGCTGGAGAGAATGCTACATTTTAGAGTTTACCTCAGTATGGCAGGTATTCATCTATTGGTAAAGCTCTATTTATTTTTCAGTTAAGGAATTGCCACTTAATTGATGGCGGGGGGAAGCTTAAAGCTCTTAAATTCTAGTTGTCATTGAGTAGCATATGTTAATAGTCACATCTGAAATTCTCCCCCTGCTCAGGACAAAATGCTGTTGACACTTTGAGTATCCTTCAAGACCTTCAAAGAATTATTTTGCATTTTTTTTTCTTTTTAAGTTAAAAGTAAAATTTATGTGTATGATGTGTGTAAGGGCATCCATGTCATGCAGTGCAGAGGCCATAATAAGGTGTCAGATCTCCTGGAATTAGAATTAAGGACAGTTGTTAGCCACCGTGTGGGCTCTGGAAACTGAACCCGGGTCCTCTTTAAGAGCAGCCAGTGCTCTTAACTCCTGAGCCAATCTCTCTAGTCCATTTGCTTGTTTTTGAGACAGAGTCTCATGCAGGCAGAATAGGCCTTGAATTCCCAAGTCCCCTGACTTGCACTCCTGAGGGCTGGAATTATAGGCATGTGCTTGCCCTGCCTGGCTCTTCTAAGACCTTTAAAAAAGAAGAGTTACAAATGTATTATAATCAGAGCTTTTTGCTTTTAAGTAATAGGGACATTCTGTTGCTATTGTCTAAGCCTTGCTTTTCTGATATTTTGAAGTTTATTTAAACATTCCCCCACTGATATTAGGTTCTCAACATTTTCCTGTGTCCTGCAGCTGGGTTTGCAGTGTCACTGGGCATGTGTCCTAGGGATTTTTGGTGATATTTTTATGGGCAGATTTCTGGGTGTGAAAGTGATGGCTAGCATTTTCTAGATACACCAGTTTGCCCTTGCCCTACTGTGGAATTGGAGCTGTTGATTTTGCTTCAGCTGTAAGAAAGAACATGTTTCCTCTATCGTTGGTAATCAGTCAACTAAGAAATAAAACATTCATTTTGTTATTTGCATTCACAGATACCAGCGATTTCTTTCAGTACCCAATGTAGTATTTCTCCCAACTTTTAAAATTGAGTGATAGGCATTGTCTTACTGATAATATTTTTATTGTTTCATATTAAAGATACAGCCAGCCTTCTATCTGTATAGAATGTGTGTAACTATTTTGTGTGTGTGTGTGTGTGTATGTGTGTATAAAGGATAGAGTCTCATGTATCTCAGGCTAGCCTCAAACTTAAGATTGTTTTTAATTACGGGTATGCAATGGGTATTTGCATGAGTATGTGCATGTGAGTACAGGTGTTTGTGGAGGCCAGAGGTGTGGAATCCCCTGATTCTGAAATTATAGGCATTTGTGAGCTGCCCAAGGTGGGTGCTGGAATCTGAACGTGTCCCTCACAAGAATAGTCACAAGAATAGTATGGGCTCTTAACTGCTGAGTCATCTCTTCAGCCCCTGGCTTCTAACTCTTAATTATCCTGCCTCTACCTCCTGAGTAGGGGCTTAGAGGTGTGTGCTACCACACCACAACACATTGCTGAGGAGGATTCCTAGTACTTCATGCATGCTAGGCAAGCACTCTTTGAACTGATTAAATCTCCACCCCTACTGAAAATCTTTTTAAAGTAATTCTAGGACATTAGAAAGAACAAAACAAAAACTTGGATTGGCTGCAGGTGGAGCTTGCACCGAACCTGTGCGTCTGAAGAGACAGGTCCTCCCCTTGACAGTTGTCTAGCAGTCACTGTGAGCATCTCCTTGCCTCTCACCTCCTGCATTGTGCTCTGGTTAGGCCTGTGATGTACTGAACACATACTCTTCTCTCATTCCTAAACGATAAGTTTAACAGCTTCTCATGTATGCGCCTATCTTACATTGGATACTATAGGCCGTATAGAGAGGGTGCATAGTACGTAGGAGGATGTGCGTAGGTTATGGGGAAGCACAGTGCCACGGCATTCTATCCAGGGAGGATTTGTTGTCCTTGAAGTCCTGGACCAATCTCCTGTAGACAGGACATGTCTCTTATTGAATCTCAGCTTGTTGTCATTTGTTATTTTCCATTTCATTTAAGAACATAATTATTTACAGATTACAGATGATTATTTACAGACTTTTTTTTCTTTTGTTGTAGGTCACATCAGTAAAGCAACAATTAGAAAAAAATTTGGAAGAGTTTAAACAAAAGTTCAGCAGAATGGAACAAACTCTCCAGGCGAATCAGATCACAGAGAACGAGCTGAGGAGAAACAGTGAGGTAAGAGCAGGATGGCTGAGGACGGCCCAGCCTGTGTGGGATGAAGAACTCTTCCTAAAAATCATTTTGTTCAGAGAGAGAGAGAGAGAGAGAGAGGACACGCACACTCATGGCATGACACGCATGTTGAGGTCAGAGGGCAACTTGAGAGATTTGATTTCTCCTACCATTATATGATTCCCACCCTTATGTGGGTTCCCAGTGTCCAACTCAACATGCCAGGCTCGGTGGCAAGTGCTTTTACCCCACTGAGCAATCTCACCAGTCCTAAAAAGAGAATTTCTGTGTCATTTGTCATTGTATTGGTACCATGTATATTCTTTATTGTCCAGAAGTCAGCATATATGCTCTGTGCATAGAGTGTGTGCTTGTCTTTCTACCTTAGTTCTGATGTAATTACTCAGACATTTAACAACTATAAGAAAATACACAGATTATGGAGCTGGAAAGATGCATGGCTCAGCAGTTAAGAGCACTGGCTGCTCTTGCAGAGGACACAGGTTCAATTCCCAGTACCCACATGGCAGCTGACCACCTTCTGTAATTCCAGTTCCAGGGGAATTTGACACCCTTTCCTAACCTGTAGGCATTGCATGACACGGGTGCACTTACATACATGCAGGGAATACGTTCATACACATAAAATATATAACCAAGATCGATATAAAAGGATCAATTAAGGTTGTTTTAGACTGCCTGGGAAGTGGACCTGTAGAAAAAAGGAAGGACTTTTTCTGAATGCAAAGGAGATAAATGAAGTTAATGTATCATAGTAGTATTTAATGTCCAAACTTCTTCCCTCTCTCGTTTTCTTTTTTTGAGGTGATCTTACTAAGTTGTCCATGATGGCCACAAACTTAGGAGTATCTGAGGTAAACCTCAAACGTCTGATTCCCTTGCCCCTACATCCCAGGTGCTGGGGATTACAGGCCTGTGCCACCATGCACCATGTCTGGCTTGCTTTTGTTGTTTTGAGATATACTATTTTATATATAAAAAATACATATTTTTAAAATTTAATTTTTATGTAT
>NW_008360311.1:6749780-6800356 GCF_000622305.1 Nannospalax galili
GCACCCTCCCATAGCCCCGCATTGGATTTCAAGCATTCTGTCATTTATGTTAAGACCTGTCGAGTCAAGTGTACCCACATGTCCCTAAGTACAAGTTCATCCACTGAGGTCTAGTCAGCCTATCTCGAATCCCTTTTTTTTTTTTTAAGATCATCAGCTTTTCTTCACCCAGCAGTAATCAAGTGCCAATAGTTCTCTGGCTAAGATTGGGATCTGCTGTCCATTTCCACAGTTCTGTGCTGGGTTTTTGTCTGCTCGAGTTTGCATGGGTCTTGTGTATGCTGACACCACTGCTGTAAGTTCATATGAACCAGGTCTTAGGAGCCTGTAAGACTTACTTCCATGTACTTCCTCCCCTGGCTTTTGCAGTCTTCCACGCTCTCTCCCCTTCCCAGCCCCTCTCTCCAATCTTTCCACTCCCTGAGCCCTAGGTTCCTTGCCCTCTGTTCCTTGATGAGCATTGAGAGATGTGTTAGTGTTCTCTCCCCCTTGTTCCGCTGTGTTCATAAGTCTTAGGTGGTGACAGTCTTTGTAGGTGTCCCAGGCGGCTGTGGAGCCTGTAGTCCTCTTGCCTCCATGTCCTCAGTGCCGCGTCTTAAATCTCTTCTAAAGGTTGATTTCGAGTGATGGGATGTTAACCTATGGCCAATCATAGATTTAAAGGAATGAAAGTATCTTTATTAGGTATTTAAATTTAAAAATCTTAAAGTAAAAGGCTCAATGGTCAACATGTGGTTTAGCATGCTTGAACTACCGAGTTCTCTGGCATTGCAAAAAAAAAAAAACCCCACCAAAGCAACAACAAAAACCCGTGAGCACTGGTCTGAGGGGCCCTAATATAGTCCCGTCAGTGTTTTCTTGGAGGTTCATGTTTGTCCCATGACAAGGGGATGCGGGCTTCTGAGCAGCCTACTGATGGGATTTTATCCCTAGCACATCTGTTTGGCTTTTCTCTGATCTTAACATCTTGGAGTTTAAAAGGGCTTAATTAAAAAGCATTTAGGAACAGCTGATAGACTGAGACAATTGAATAAAGCTGTAAATCAGCAAAGAACAACCACCAAGGATGAGTGGAGGTGTCTTCTCCCTCAATCATCACAGAGAAGAATGTTTTCCCACTAGTCTTTAGATGGTCTGTGATTTGCTAAAGATTAAAGGAATCAACATTTCCTCTACAAGGAGCAGTTCCTTATCTAGGTGATAAAAATGTAAATATGTTTGTCCCCATGACCTTGCAGAGTGTATCACATTGTAAATGAGAACACCTGTCACAGCCAAGAGGTAGTTATTAAAGAATCCAGCCACAAAGGGGGAGCATTGCTGGAGAGTGGGGGTGGGGACTCAACTCCTTCACCCCAAGTGGAAATTGCCAGTTGCATCCTGTGATGGGTTCATCTGCAAACATTTTCTAGTGTGTGTTTGTTGCAGCAAAATAAATGTTTGCCTTTTGGCCAGTGGAGACCAACCAACAGATGCTTCTGCTAACATTTCCACAGGCAGACTGGCATAGAGCTCTTCCCTCTGTGAGCTTCCCTTTTAGCCAGGAACTCTCCCGTGACTAGAATGGCTGCCTGGCGGAAACATTTTGTAAAACTATCATCTGGTTCAGAGTCTAAACACCTTTAAGGTGACGTGCTGAGCCAAGCCATAGTAGTAGGCTGGAGTCCTGCAGGTGTTTCTGAAGACTTCCTTCATCCCCACGGGGTCTGGCCTGTTCGGCTGTCACCTACTCCAGGCTGTTCTGCATTAAATGCTTTCCCTGTTTCACTTAAATTTCATCGATTTGCATGTCAAATGAAGACAGTCATATGTGGAAAGTGCCCAGCACAGGGCCTGGGTATAAATTTACTCTTCATCTTAATGTTTATATTACTCATGTATCTTTCTTGAGGATCATAGTTAGAATTGAAAGTCGGCTGGCATTTGTAATTTGAACTGTGGCTGGGACCAGAGAAGTGATTGATCAGAGTGCTGATAGAACTTGGGACTAACTGTGGTGGTGGCTCTAGAGGAAGCATGATCTGAATTTGGACTGTTTTTGTGGCCACCCACCTACTGTGTTACCTTGGGATAATGGCTTATCCTTTCTAGTCTGCGTACAGGTGCAAATAACATCCTCTCTTTGAAGATTATATTCATGATTAAGTCAAATATTGCATATAAAGTGCTTGGTCCAGTGCCCAATATATAAGTGCTCAGTAAATCATGAAAGTCCACCTGCTTGTTGCTTTCCTTTCACAAGTACCATAATCTTTTAATGTTAGCATTATTTCCTGTCGCATGCAGGCACAGAAGGTGGTGACCAGGAGACAGTGTATTTGAGACTTTCCACATTTAAAAATTTTGCCCATTCCATTGTACTACCAATTTGGGTGTCTTTCTGTATCCAATCGTAAGTGAGTACGGACAAGTTCAGCATGCTTAGAGGTTTTGGATGCTGAAATAATGTGACAATTGTACTGAAGTTTTTCTTGACCATGCTTAGTAAACCAATAAGCTGCCCACAATGGGAAAGTATCAGCACTGGAGATGTGATTTAATGGCCCAATCAGGGTAAAGTTAGCATTTAGAATCAAAGTGAATGGGAGGTTTAGATAAGCTGTTCACCCGGCTTCTGGTGCCAGCCCATCCCACTGGGTTTGGCAGTGCAATACCCTCATTTGACAGGCAGGATGAGGAAACACTTGCTTGGGGACCTTTCCAAGCTTGGGGATCTGTGTTATACTAGATCCCTCTAAGGAGCTTGGTCTGGCAGGCAAGAGTGATGAAGTAGAAGAGAGAAAACACATCTTTTGCATCCATCCGTAGCCTTTACCCCAGCAGGGGATGGATTAAGCTCTGCTCATGGATGGGATCAGGAAATGCCACACACTAACTGGAATTTGTTTTGTCTGGCCCTAGGAAACGATGCTTCCCTTGCTGCTCCTAAACCGAAGTTGATCTGAGTGGAAATGCTTGCTAAGCTCTAATGCTGGCTTGTGGTTATAGAGATTTTTGTTGTGTTTTTCCATAGTAGTGCCCAATTTTACAAATCATGTGAGGATGCAAGACATGCCTAGGAGAACATGTCCTTGTATGCTTAACTCATTGTTGCTAATGAGCTACCCAATCAAGACTTAAGTGGCAGTAGCCTCGTGGAAAACTAATTGCTCATGGGTGGCAGCCTGCACACCCATTTTCAGATGTTCATTTTCTAAATTTTGGCCTTTTAAAATTCTTGGGTTGGCCATATCCATAGCATTATAAGCCTGCTGAGTCCCAGGATTGGCTGAACATTTCTTTCGTTAGAAATAAATATTTACAAAGCTTCTGCCAGAATGGAGAAAGGCACATTAATCTTTCCATTGAGCTTGCTATTCATTTAAATGTCTCCAGTTACAGAGAGACAGAGACCACACAGACGAACACCAACATGCAGATGTAAATCCCTCCACCTCGCCTTCGTAGTACCTGCTTGCTTTCTTTTCTCCTTTTTCACCTTCCTGTGGAGGTGCACTCAGTTTTGTGTGCTTTGTCTGAGGTGATTAATTTTAAGAGTGAAAATAATTTTCAAGTTATAAAAATATGAAGCCAACCCAGGTGGTTACTTCTAGTTACTCTGTAGTGTTGACCTCATTCACCTTCGCTGATGATCTTGCAGTTGTTACATTTTAGAAAGACATACTACTAGCAGTGTCCCATTACGTTTGCAGAGTGTTTCTATCACATCTGTGACCTCATTAGATGTGTGATTATTCTGAGCTTGAAGAAGAAACAAGTGATTACATTTTCTGTTGTTTACTGATGGTAATATTAATAAGTTTTACATTGTCTCACCATGATTTCCCTGTGAACTGGAGCCCTGACTGATGCACACTGTGGCCTCTGTCTTGATCTCTTTAGTTGCCCTTTAGTTCTCATTGATATCTTAACTGGAGAGTCTGTTTCCTAGTGGAAGCAAGACAGGATCAGGACATAGCAGACAGGAGTGTAATACTGACACCAGGTTCTGTCTCATTTTAATGATGGAATGAATGTATGTACATGAACACAGCAGCTGCCAGCAAGTTTTCAAGTACTTTCTACTAACCAGATTCTCCCTCTTCTTGGATTTGGCTTTGTTACACCAGTACCCATCTGCTGGTAGTAACCAGACTGATAATTGAAGGCAGCCTTCCAACATAGCATTGCCAGGGCCATCTGTTTTCGAACAGTGCAGTAGGCTTTTGGAGGATGGGTCTTAATTGTTTCTTTAAGATTCAAAATATGTCTTCCTACTCAGGTATTTTTGAAATGCAACTTTTAAAAAATAGACCTGAATTTCTTTCACCTACAGGATATGAGGTACTTTGGTTCTGTCATTTTGTAATGACATGCCAATACTAGAGGGTGGGGCATAATGTAAGTTGATAATGTATTTTAGGAGCTATGAGAACCATTAAAAATTTCAGAGGGCTTGCAAGGTGGCTCAGTGGGCCAAGGCACTTACTGCCAAGCTTGATTACCTCATTTTGATTCCTGTGACCCACATGGTAGAGGGAGAGAACCAGCTCCCACAAGTTGTCCTCTGACTTCCCCACACATGCCATAGCATGTTTCCTTTACCCCATGAACATGCAAAATTAATAAATGTAACAATCCCCCAAAGTTTCAAGTATGACTAGAGTATCTGTAGTGTCCATTGTGTCAGTCTTTTATGGTTAAGGGGCAGTAGTGCTTCCATTTGGCATATAAATTGCCTGGTTTTACTATTAAAGGTCTCCCAAGACAGTGGTGTGGAGCTGCACATGTGCACCTGCTGCTCTTCTGCGTGTGTGTGTGTGTGTGGTGGTGCTTGTTCAGTCAAGCACCCAAAAAACATGTTTCCACCTGTGAACTCTCAAATCTCATCCAGGATGAGTGCTGTGCTCTATCATTTGATTTACATGGAGGACTTAGTGTCTTTTTAGTGGTTAGCTGTATTAGGTGTGTATTGAATGGTTAGGAACATGTCTTCTCACATGGAGTGTGCTGCTGCTGAAGGCAGAGCCTCTTTGTTATAATGCACATTTCAGTGTCTTTAACATTATAGATTTTGTATTTATTGACGGCAATTTCATCCGTAAAGACACCCTAATGATACTGAATTTTAAGGTGGTTTTGCAGTGAAAAGCAAAAATTCATCATTGGAACATTATGATTTACCATCACATCAACTCTTTGCAAAGATACTTTTTTTTTTTTTTTTTAAACTAGGTTTGATAGGAACTTGGCATTTTTGGCTTTGACAATCTTGTAAATAAGCTTTTTCTTCTGAGCTGACTTTTTAATGGAGAGAATCACAACCAGAAAATTTGGAGAAATATTTTTCTAGAAGGAAAAAGATCATTCTCAGATTTGGAGTCTGCTTTTGTTTGATTTCTCTTCATGATGTAATCTGTTTCAAGTAAGAATGCCTACTTCCATTAGGTACTGGAAAGGAAAATGTGATTTCCTGCCTAAGTGAGATACAGATAGTTCTGCTAAGGATCCTTATTAAAAGGCAGAATCTGTGATTATCTTTAGCATTTTAAAAAATATCATAAACTAAATGTGTGTTTAGGAAATGAAGAAGGAAAACAGCCTCCTTAGGAGTCAGTTGGAGCAAAGGTTCCGAGAAGTCTGCCACCTGGAGGAAGAACTTGGGAAAGTCAAAGTGTGTTTGAATCAGAGCCAGAACTTCGCAGAAGAAATGAAAGGTGAGTGCAGTAAGTCTTAGAGCTCCTAGGTCTGTTTATCTATTTATTTTAAAATATTTTATTAATTTTATTTTGTGTATATGAGTGTATTTCCTGCATGTATGTAAGTGCACCGGTGTTGCGTAGTGCCCGTGGAGGTCAGAAGAGGGTGTCTGATGCCCTGGAACTGGAGTAATGGATGGTTGTTAGCCATTGTGTGGGTGCTAGGAATTGAACCCGGGTCCTCTGTAAGAGCAGTCAGTGCTCCTAACCACTGAGACATCTCTTTAACTCCTATTTATGTATTTATTGTGTGTTTGTATCTGTGTATGTGTGTAGAGGTCAGAGGATAGCTTGTGGGAGTCCATTCTCTCCTTTCACCGTGTGGGTTCTGGGAATTGAACCCTGGTCATCAGGCTTGGCAGCAAGCACCTTTACTTCCTGAGACATCACCTTTGTTCAGAGCTTTCTTAAGTATTATCCCCAGAAGGGAAGATGGCTGGCATTAGCCATTGGATAAACTTAGGACTTAAAAAAAAAATTTTTTTTTCTTGTTTTTATTTTATGTGTACGTGTGTATTGCCTGCATGTAAGTAAGTGCACCTGTGTCATGCAGTGCCCACAGAGGACAGAAGAGGCCGTCAGATCCCTTGGAATTGGAGTTAGGGACAGTTGTTAGCTGCCATGTGGGTGCTGGGATTTTGAGCCCAGGTCTTCTGTAAGAACAGTCAGTGTTCTTAACTGCTGAGCCATCTCTCTAGCCCCCAGGACTTTTTCTATGTATTCACCCAAAAAGATGTCTGCTGTTGATGGAAAAGTTTGCCTCTTCCACTGTTTAGTTTTCAGAGTGATGGTTGAACTTTTAAAAATTGGCACATATTGAAGCCCAAAATGCAGTTTTCACCACTTTGAAACCAGAAGGGTAAATATATTCCACACAATATTAAATTGACAGTGCAGTCTCTGGCCCTAGAGTGCTGTCTGTTGTGTCTCAAATGTGTTTATTCATTGCATGGAGCTTCTCACTCATTACCATTTTCCATAGAGTGGAAAAATCCTGTATTAAATACATGTTTTCCAACCCCTTAGTGACCATTGTAGTTTGATGACTTACTTGACTGATTGATTTTTATTTCCTGGGGTCAATGCCAGGATTTATGCTATGCATACCAAATGAACCCATCATTTGTTTCACATTTATTTATAGCTTATCTTTTACATAACTTCTTTTTTGTTTTAAATATTTTATTTTTATTTTATGTGTATGTGTATATTGCCTATGTGTAGGTAAGTGCACCCTTGTCGTGCAATGCCCACGGAAGACAGAAGAAGATGTCGGATCCCCTGGAACTGGAGTTACAGTTGTTAGTTGCCATTTGGGTGCTGGGATTCGAACCCTGGACTTCTGCAAGAACAGCCAGCGTTCTTAACCACTGAGCCATCTCTCCAGCCCCTACATAACTTTTTTTCTTTTTAAACCTGGGGTGTTTGCACATAGTATTTCTTTGAACTCTGACCTGTGAATGAGTGACACTATGACGACTGTTTATTTCCATTCATTTTTATTGGTTCCTTTGAGACTGGGTCTGGTTAAAATGCCCAGGCTGGTCTTAGAACTCTTGGACTCAAGTGATCCTTCAGCCTTAGCTTAAGTAACTGGGCTTAAATCCCTGAGATTTCTTTCATTTTTCATGGCAGCTAGTAGAAATACCAGTTGAGCTTTTCTGAGGGAAAACTATAAGAATGTGTAATGACTTGGTTAGTTTTCGGGGTTGATCAAAAGTGTCATTTTGAGGTCTCAAGTAGAATGGTACCCTTGTGGTGCTGATCTACAAGCCATCAACTCTCATTGAGTAAGTTTGGGGTTGGTGGTTTAGAAATATGTGTGGCTTTCCATTTAGGATTACATTGAATTACATACTATCTTTTGTTATTTACCATTATTTATCACTGTCAGCTTTATCCTTCACAACATACACAAGGAGTCCAAAAGCTTTTCATTACTTCTGAGTGAAAGTTCTGCCAAATAGTGAGGCTGTCAATGGGGCAGCAAGCAAGGTTACCGGTAGAGCTTCCAGATGAATCTCAAATTCCCTCACTCCCCTTACTATGGAGAGTTTGGAATGTGGATGACATTCTTGCCTTGAAATACTCTACATATGCAAAGAAAAAGTGGTTTAAATTGCTCAGGGAAATGACTTCTTTGCTGATTTATACAGTTTTATTAAGCTAATTGAGAGAAGATTATCAGATGTATTACTATTTTTCAAAATGTTGCCAGGCATGGTAGCACTCAGGAAGCAGAGGCAGGTGGATTTCTGTGAGATGGAGGCCAGTCTGGTCTACATAGCGAGTTCCAGGCCGTTTGTCCATTTTTCTCTCTCTTCATATAAATTTAGGTCATTATTAGGGGACCTACTTTTCCAAGAAGGACCCATGTGCTGGGTGTGGTGGTGTACGCTTTTAATCCCAGCACTTGGGAAGCAGAGGCAGGCTGATCTCTGAGTTTGAGGCCAGCCTGGTCTATATAGTGAGTTCAGGCCAACCAAGGGCTACTTAGTGAGACTGTGTCTTAAAGCAAAAAAGGACCTAAGTACTTTATGTATATGGGTGTTAAGTTCAGAGTTACGAAAATGTTTTTGTTGCTTGTTACCGTGCTGAAGAACAGCCATGCTAGACAACTGCTCTACCACTGAATTATACCCTAACTGTAGAGTTTAGAATTCTTAGGAGTGGGTATTTACTAAAACCATTGATAACTTTTTGTTTGTTTTAATAGCTAAGAACACCTCTCAGGAAATCGTGTTAAGAGATCTTCAAGAAAAAATAAATCAGCAAGAAAACTCACTGACTTTAGAGAAACTAAAATTTGCCTTAGCTGATCTGGAAAAGCAGCGAGATTGTTCTCAAGACCTCTTGAAGAAAAGGGAACATCACATTGAACAATTGAGTGACAAGTTAAACAAGTTAGAGAAAGAATTTGAAGCTTTACTGAGTGCTTTGGAGTTAAAAAAGAAAGAGTGCGAAGAATTGAAAGAAGACAAAACTCAGTTTTCCTACTGGAAAAGTGAAAATGAGAAACTTAAAAGTCAGATAGAATCAGAGAAGGAAGGCTTGCAGAGTAAAGTTAACCACTTAGAAACTTGCCTCAGGACACAACAAATGAAAAGTCATGAGTACAATGAGAGAGTGATAACACTGGAGATGGAAAGAGAAAACCTAAATGTGGAGATTAGAAATCTTCACAATGTGATAGACAGTAAGGCGGCGGAGGCCGAGGTACAGAGACAAGCTTACCTGGAACTGCAGCAGAAAGCTGAGTTCTCAGATCAGAAACATCAGAAGGAAATAGAAAACATGTGTTTGAAAACTAATCAGCTCACTGGGCAGGTCGAAGATTTAGAACACAAACTTCAGTTACTGTCAACTGAAATACTAACCAAAGAGCAACAGTACCGAGACTTGCATGCTGAACATGCAAGCCTCAGAAGTTTGCTCCATGTCACAGATTCTCTAGTAACATCTGAGGAACAGCAAAGTTCTTTGGCTTTTGAACAGCAGCCTATAGTAAGTCATTCTTTTGCAAATCTAATGGAAGAACAAGGAAGCATGTCTCCAGAAAGGACTGACTGTCTTGAAGATACAAACCAAAGTCCAAAAAATTCAGCCCTCTTACAAAGTAGAGTAATTTCACTTGAAATTTCCTTGAAATCTGAAAAGCAGATGAACTCAAATCTGCAAAAGCAGTGCGAGGAGTTGGTACGAATCAAAGGAGAAATAGAAGAAAATCTCAGTAAAGCAGAAGAGATGCATCAAAGTTTTGTGGCTGAAACAAGTCAGTGCATTGGTAAACTGCAGGAAGAGTGTTCTGCTCATCAGAATACCGTTGCTGAAAGTTTAGTAACTCTTGAGAACAAGGAAAAAGAGCTGCAACTTTTGAAAGAAAAATTAGAAGCTGAGCAAACGGAGATTCAAGAACTAAAAAAGAGTAACTCTCTGCTTGAAGACACTCTAAAGGAGCTACGACTTTTATCTGAAACCTTGAAGTCAGAGAAAAAGGAAATGAGTTCCATCATTTCTCTAAGCAAAAAAGAAATTGAAGAGCTAAACCAAGCCAATGGGACTCTCAAAGAAATTAATGAAAACTTAAATCAGGAGAAAGTGAATTTACTTGAAAAAAATGAGAAAATTTCAAACTGTATAGAGAAACAAGAGAAAAGCATTTCAGAGTTATCTGATCAATATAAGCAAGAAAGACTTTTATCACAAAGATATGAAGAAGCTGAAATGGCATTGGAAGAGCTTAGTGAAAAATACAAAACAGCACAAGAAAACAATGCTAAATTAGAATGCTTGCTCAGTGAGTGCACTGGTGTTTGTGAAAGTAGGAAAAACGAACTGGAACAGCTGAAGGAAACATTTGCAAAGGAACAACAAGAATTTGTAACAAAATTGGCTTTTGCTGAAGAACAAAATAGGAAATTGATACTGGAATTTGAGATAGTGCAGCAGACTCTGAGATCAGACATTATAGGCTCAACAAAGGATCCTAAGGGTGATGACTTAAAACAAGAAAGTATGACTTCAAAGGAAGAGCAAAGTCATGTGCAAAAGGAAGTCAATGGCTTATCACAAGAGAATGAGCAGCTGATGGAATTAACACAGACTAAACATGAGTATCATCCAGAATTGGAACCAGTTAGGGATTCTGTGAACGAAACAGAAGACGGGATAAACAAGTGTATTTCCCAGAATCAGATGGATCTTGACTTTAAAGATACTTCTCCAGAAAACTACAAGCCACAGTTGGTCCAACTAGAAGCTTTGATAAATGTTTTGGAAGTAAAGCTTGAAGAAAGTGAAAAAGAGAAAGCAAGCTTGCAGCAGGAATTACAGACAGTAAGAGGAGAATTAAGGACTGGAGGTTTACAAGGCAGTCAGTCACACGGAAGTGTTGGCCTTAAAGACTGTGAAGTAGATGCAGAGGAAAAGTTTATCTCAGTGCTTCATGAGCTGTCAGGTCAAAATGAGAATGTGCATTTGCAGTGCTCTGTACAGTCAGCAGTGAACAAGCTGAATGAGCTAGAGAGAATGTGTGAAGTGCTGAAGGTTGAAAAGCTAGGACTAGAATCTGGACTGAGTGACTCACGATCACAGTGCCTCATGGCAACTGGCAAGATGGCAGAAGAGGTAGAGAAAGCAGTGAATGAAGTAGAAAGACTGAATGAGGACAGTGGTCTTCCCCAGAGTGAGTTCATGAAAGAAATGCCGGGTGGTGAGTTTAGTGGTCAGCAAAATGAGCCACGAGACGACACAGGTATGTTCTTGAATCCTTTGGACAGCAGCAGTTTCTGTGAACAGATGACCTTGTCAGACAAGGAAGTTCGAGTGCACTTTGCTGAATTACAGGAGAAATTCTCATGCTTGCAAAGTGAACACAAAATTTTACATGATCAGCACTGTCAAGTGAGCTCGAAGATGTCAGAGCTATGTTCCTATGTGGACACATTAAAAGCTGAAAATTCTGTTTTGTCAA
Organism: Nannospalax galili; assembly: GCF_000622305.1. Lineage (NCBI taxonomy): Eukaryota > Metazoa > Chordata > Mammalia > Rodentia > Spalacidae > Nannospalax > Nannospalax galili. The sequence goes on from NW_008360311.1 coordinate 6,760,992, forward strand.
TGAATCTGAGACACTTGCAGGGTGACTTGATAAAGGAGACGAAGCCTGGAGCTGAGGGTGGGTGTACTCTGTCCCTGTCATGCTCACGAATGACAGGTAGCCCTAGTCTGACAAGCTTTGGAGATTCCTCTCTTTATGAAGATGTTTTAGAACAAGCAGGAAGCACATCTCTTCTAAGTAATTTAGAAGGGAATGTTTCAGCAAATCCCTGTAATGTAGATGAAGTATCTTATAGCAGCCTGGAGGAAGAGAATCTGACTGAGAAGGAAATCCCATCTGCTGCTTTGAGGACTGTTGAAGAACTTGAGATCATCTGTCAGATGTGCTTGGAGTCACTTAAGAATCTAGAAGAGAAAATCGAGAGTCAAAGGATTATGAAAAGCAAAGAAATTCGAGAGCTGGAGCAGTTACTGCGTTCTGAGAGGAAAGTGCTTGGCTGCCTCAGGAAGCAGTACTTGTCAGAAAATGAACAGTGGCAACAGAAGCTGACAAGTGTGACTTTGGAGATGGAGTCCAAGTTGGCAGAGGAGAGGAAGCAGACAAAACACCTGTCCCTGGAGCTTGAGGCAGCACGGCTTCAACTGCAAGGACTAGACTTAAGTTCTCGGTCTTTACTTGGCACTGATGTGGAAGAGGTAAGTGCCTGGGATGTTTTTTTTCTGTTTGAATGCCTAGTAAACACTCAGTAAATGTTTGTTGAATTGAAATAAGCATAAAATCAAGATTAGAATATTTTTTGAATGTGGAAGGAAATAAATGAAAAACTTCACAAAAATTTTCCAAGGCAATCAGAACTCATTTGGGGGGAAATAAAGAGTAAACCTTATTTGAGGAATAAATGTCTGTCATGATTTGATTTATACACTATTATATGGGAAATTAGTGAAAATGTTTTTAAAGTCTGGAGGAAGTTGTTGTGGAATCAGGTCTTTAGAATGCGTGCTCTCACTGGGAATTGGAGCTTATGAACAGTAAATAATGTGATTAAAGAGATTTAGCCTCATGCCTTTCAGACTGTTTTTAAAGTTATAGCATGGTTATCAAGTTAGATATAAGAAGTCATTTATGTATTTTCTAACAGCAAATCTTATACAGTGTCAGTCTTTTAAAGAGAATTACTTTATTGAATATATACTTGGCTTAGTTACTTGTAAGGTTGTCTTTTCTAGTTAACCAGCTTAACTACTAATGTTGTACAGTTTGAGTCTTGCTCTCTACCTCTGTGAGCGGATGTGTATATGTGTGTGTGTGTGTATAGGCCTTGTTGAGATGTGTGGTGGTAAGGATAGTAAAATCATATACTTCCCTACTTTATAGATGAAAACGAGACATAAACAGCAGTTTATCCAAGAAAGTGTTTTCTTGGAGTAAAGTCCTTGGGCTAATAATCAGGTCATAAACCCTTATTGCTTTCTTTTTTCTGCTAAAGAATATTGTCAGTACGGAGAATTGTGCTGTTTTGTTTGCCATTTGTTAGCCTCTTATTCGATAATCACAGGAAATTTTGTATTTAGAGTCACCCAGAACATTCCTAGCTATGAAAGAAAGATTCAGTTTCAGTGTGTTAAATATATTTGATAAAATAACTGATCTAAAGTGTCGTCTTCATCGTTAATAAATATCTTACGCAGTGCTTTGCACATTAGAACCTACCAAACGTTTGTGATAACTGGACAGATAGAGATAGAGAAGGATGGAAAATGTGCTGAACAGTTTGCTGTTTGGAGTGTTGTGCATGGCAGCACCCATATTTTATTTTCTGTAAAGTAATAATTCATTCTGCTAATTCTGGTTTGATTCTTCTGAAATACAAAATTGCATTTTTGATATATTTTATGATTATAGGCTATTCAGGACCAAAGTGATACCTATGATGTCAAAGAATCAGAAGTTTGTACTTCAGAAACAATAGAGACAACACCAAAGCGGGACACTGATCAGATTTGTGATAAAAATGTTCAGCAAGACCTTGCTCTAGAAACTGGGAACACTCAGACTGACCGAGTCAGGCTTACGGGAGAGAGGTGTGAACAACAGTCCTCAGAAACCAATTGTGAGACACCAGCAGAAGACAAAACACAGAACTATTCAGAGTACATTTCTGAGTTGTTTTCTGGTCCCAGTGCTTTGGTACCCATGGATATTCTGGACGATCAGGTATCCATCCAGGATCCCCAGCTGCAGAAAGAGACACCAAATGAAAATTTGAGATTACTTCCTGAAGTAGAGGACTGGGACAAAAAAGTTGAAAGTTTGCTAAATGAAATAAAAAAGGTAGATTCAAAACTCAATTTACAGGAAATACAGCTAAAGATCAAGATTGAAACATGTATACAATTGGAAAAAATAGTTAAGCAACTCAAGAAAGAAAAATCTGACTTAAGTGAAAACTTGGAATCCTTTTCTTGTAGCGAGGAGATGTGCCAGATTTCAGAAGGCCTTGATTCTAACTTGGGAGCAAATGGATTGTTAACTGAAGTTATTGAAGATACTGCAGCCAACATTGAAGACAATTGGAAAGAGAGGTTTTTTGACATGGAAAAGGAGCTGACCAAGGTCAAGTCTGAGAAAGCTACGATTGAGCATCACACTCTCTCTGTGGAGGCTGACTTAGAGATGGTTCAAGCTGAGAAGCTGTGTTTAGAAAGAGATAATGAGAGTAAGCAGAAAGCTATTGTCTGTCTTAAAGAACAGCTGTCTGTAATCGTAAGAGAGAGAGACAGGCTTCATGGAGAGTTGGATAATGTGTCAAAAGAGAACAAGGCACTGGATCAGATATCTAAAACCTTAAAGGAGGAAATAGAGGAGCTGAAGTCTCAGCAAGGCGAGAATCTCCATCACATTCAGGTGATAGAGGCCGAAGTCAAGGACAAAGCGGAACTCCTTCAGACTCTGTCCCTTAATGTGAGTGAGCTGACCAAAGAAAAGGCTCTTCTCCAGGAGCAGCTGCAGAATTTACAGAAGGAGTCGCAGGAATTATCTTCAGCAACAAGTGAGCTGGAAAGCCAAATTGGGCAACTGAATAAAGAGAAAGAGTCGCTGGTCAGTGAATCCAAAAATCTGCAGGATAAGCTGAGTGAGTCAGAACATGAAAAGCTAGCCATGTCCACTGCCTTGGAGGTAGCGCTCACGGAGAGAGGAGAGTTTGCAGGGAGGCTGGGCTCAACCCAGGAGGAGGTGCATCAGTTGAGAAGAGGCATCGAGAAGCTGCGTGTCCGCATTGAAGCTGATGAAAAGAAGCGGTTCCATGTGGAGGAGAAGCTGAAAGAAAGCCAGCGTGAAAATGACTCACTGAAGGATAAAGTGGAAAACCTGGAAAGGGAATTGCAGATGTCAGAAGAAAACCAAGAACTGGTCATTCTTGACGCCGAGAATTCCAAAGCAGCGGTAGAAACCCTGAAGGCACAAATGGATGAAATGACCCAGAGTCTGAGCGAGTCTGAATTAGCCCTTGGCACGGTTAGGTCTGAAAGAGATGATCTAACAAAGCAGTTACAAGAAAAACAAGGTCAAGTGTCAGAATTAGATGGACTGCTCTCCTCCCTTAGAAGTCTGTTAGATGAAAAGGAACAGGCAAGAGTACAGATGGAAGAAGGTTCTAAAGCTGCAGCGCTGGCACTTCAGATGCAGTTGAAAGTGCTCAGTGAGGAGGTAGCAGCCTTGTCTGATGACCAAGAAACCCAGACTGCCCATGAGCAGAGTCTAGACCTGCCAGGGGAGGAAGTGTATCACTTGAAAAATAGCATTCAGAAGCTAAAAGTCTACTTAGAAGCTGAGGAGAAGAAGCACCTCCACACCACAGAACAACTGAAGGAGAGTCAGCATCATGCAGCTTTGCTTAAAGACAGAGTTGAAAACCTTCAAGGAGAACTGGAGCTGACAGAGAAGAACCAAGAACTCATGACTCTTGAGTCTGAGAATTCCAAAGCAGAGGTACAGACACTAAAAGCAGAAATACAAAGGATGGCTGAAAGCTTACAGGACTTGGAATTAGATGTTATTAATAGAAGGTCGGAAAAAGAAAGTCTCATGAAAGAATTACAAAAGGAGCAAGAGCGAGTATCTGAATTAAAAATGGTAAATTCTTCACTTGAAAATTTATTGAAAGAAAAAGAACAAGAAAAAGCACACATAAAAGAAGAATCTGAAGTTACAGTGGAAATGCTTCGGACGCAGTTGAAAGCACTAAACGAGAGGATGGCAGCCTTGTGCAATGACCAAGAGGCCTATAAGACCAAAGAACAGAGTCTGACTAGTCAAGTAGGGTCTCTTGAACTTGAGAAGGCTCAGTTGCTACAGGACCTTGGTGACACCAAGAATAATTACATTATTTTGCAGTCTTCTGTAAATGACCTCATTCAAGAAGTAGAAGATGGTAAACAGAAACTGGTGAAGAAAGATGAAGAGTTCAGGACACTAGAAGATCTACTTAAAGACCGGGAACAGCTTATCTCTAAACTTTCCCAGCTGGAAGGAGAGCAGCAGCTTTGGGAGAAACAGAAGCTAGAACTGGGAAGTCAGACGCTAGAATTGAAGGAGAAGATCCAGGCACTGCAGTCCAAAAATGACACTTTGCAGAATACCCTTGAAGCACTGCAGCGTTCTTACAAGAATCTAGAAAGTGACCTTGAATTGATGAAAATGGAGAAAATGTCCCTTGTTGAAAGAGTAAGTGGCAGGAGGGAGGGACGTCTAGATAGTTTCTGTCTCTGCTTTGTGGATTCAGACTTTGAAAAGATGCTGTGTTTGTGGAGTCTTGAACTGTAGCACCATTGGGTTGGTCAGCTCAGGCCGTTGTGTCTTTAACGTGTTCAGACAGGGCATTTTTTGTAACTCAGATCAGGTTTTTAATGTGATGCCTGTGCATAGGAGAAATTTAGGCTTATGCATAGTTTCAGTTCTCTTTAGATTTCACTTTTGTGCTGTAGTCACAGTGGAAACACCCCCTAACCACCTGAGAACCACTGTGGCTAGAGTATAACAGAGAGTAGTTAGGGTCAGAAGACATTTTCTGCCGTTTATACCTTTAGGGGGAAGAATGTTTAAAAGATACTGAGACAGGTGGCAACATGGCTTCCAGGAGGTAGCCTGGGGACTTGGTGCTTTGTGTTGTTTTTCATACCTTCCCTTTATGCAGAGTCCTGTTTTGTTAGCTGATGACTGATGGGGCTTGATCAGTAAAGAAAAATTAGCCCAATACTGGTGTTCTAGGAAAGGGATTCTTTCAATTTAAATTTTTACTGGAAAGATAATTAAAAGGGGACATCCAGAAAATGCAGTCCATTGCAGAGTTGTACTTTCCAGGATTTTCAGGCTTTTGTACTGCTTAAAGGGAGAGGACTGCTAATGCAGAGGTGATGAGATGGGGTACCAGGCTGCTTCCTCTCCCAGGGCAGGCCGAGCTGTAGAACTGTGATCGTGTGTGTGTTTCCAGCAGACTAGGGCGGCATGGGGGATTAGTAGCCAGCTAAGGACTGGTAAATAAAAAAATCTAAGGCCTTAAAATTTTTTTAAACAAACTAAAGCACTAACTCAAAGTATTCACTAATGTTAATTCGACTGGTAAATAAAAAAATCTAAGGCCTTAAAATTTTTTTTAAACAAACTAAAGCACTAACTCAAAGTATTCACTAATGTTAATTCAAATGAAAACCCTTATAAAGGACTTTTTTAAGACTTAATAATATTATCTGTCCTTGTTTCTTATTTCTATATTTTCTTAAACTTTTGCTGAGAAGAAAGTGTAAGCTTATTAGTAGGTTTTGTAAATACCAGTTGAACGGTTTCGTAAAGGATCAGCCAGGCTCCATGTTCTTAAGTGGAATATATTACAGTAAAGTGTGGTGGATTTGATCAGACCACCCAAAGCAGGCACTAACAAAGATTGGATTTTTCAGGTGAGCGTAATGACTGGGAAGGAGGCAGAGCTTCAAAGGGAAATGCACGAAATGATACAGAAAACAGCAGAGGTGAAAGAAGAATTCAGTAAAGAAAAAAATAAGCTAACCAAAGAATTAACAGTGCTTATGGAAGAGCTGAAGAACGTCAAAGTGAGTTTTTCCAGTGCAGATTCACTGCTAATTTGGTACCTCCTCTTTAGTTTCTGTGAGATAGTCTGTGATGTACTAAACTCTTAGTTTTTTTTTCTTGGGGGCAGGGGGAACAACCAACCCAAACTAATACAGGGCTCAGATTTGTACTAATCTCCACCATCCAGGACTGCCTTGAACCTGGGGACCATGTGATATTTTCTTAGGAACCATGATGGTATTGTGATGCTGCAAAAAAACAGACAAAAGAGACAAAGCCACATTGCCTGTCAGGGAAATGTAGGGTGCTGAGCAAAGACTGGGCTTGTTTTGTGCATCTTAGATGTTCTGTTTTTAACATAAGTAGATACGGTTATGCTTTAATATCTCAATTATTTTTCCATATGCTTATAAAAAGACATTCAAATTTCTAAGTGGAATTACATCTGTTTTGTAGGTAGACCATTTTAAATATGTAAGTCAGCTAGAGAAGGAATTTGAACGGGCTCAGGGGAAAGTAAAGTTGCTTCTCAAGTCCTGTAAACTGCTGGAAGGAGAAAAGAAAATGTTACAGAAAGAGCTCTCTCAACTTGAAGCTTCACAGAAGCAGAAAAGAGGTGGGTGCTAGCTGAGCCACATTTGTTTCCCAAAACCATTTTCTGGGAGTTTGCACACTCAGAGTGTACATGCATAGAAACTTTTTAGAGCTTTGAGTACTGATTTTCTAAGTTCTGACCTTTGTGCTTAGCCTTGAGTTCATCCCAGGATTCAGGATGAGGCCTTCATTAGAAATAGAATTTATTTCCATGCAGAAAAACCGGATGGTACCTAATGGCTAGAAGAGTTTGTTGGTGACCATTTGAACAGAGTTTTTGTCTTTAATAATCAACTGTCACTTTTGTCCGCTCATACCCACCACTTCCTACCTTGATAGTGGATGGCAAGTATGATATGGGTGGCCGCTCTGGAGAGAGCTTGATGGCAGTTAGTCCCCTTTCTGTTGAAAAGTGTGCTTGGAGTAGGCTTGAGAGTTCTAGAGTTTTCCTCGTGGGTGGGTGACTGATGTTCCCTCCTTTATGTGGCTCTCACATACTTGTGTCCATCAGTCCTTGTGCTGCTTCCAAATGGTTTACAGCCCTTTGGGACATATTTTGTCAGAGGCCACCCCTGTCTCCCCAAACCATACAATAGAAACTTCATAAGCATTACTGACTTGTTTTGTTTATTAGCTTGTAGGAAAAAAAAGGATGAGGGAGAAGAGGGGATATAAAAAGTTAATTCCCTTGATTTCATGTAACTGACTCTGTAAGGAGTTTAGTGGGTTGAGTGAAATTGAAGTTGGAAATGTTGATGGGTTCAATTCTTACCTGTTAGAGTTGTTTGATCTATAAGAACATGAGTAGATAGTGCTCCTTAACCCTTTGAAAAGTTCGAAGAACAAACTTAAGATTATCTGCTTGATGGTGTCTATTGTTAATGGAGCAGCAGCAGGTTACATATGATGTGTCACTTATTTTCCACAGGTTCTGTTGTGGATGACGTAGGTAAACTAATGGCTGAGATCAAAGAGCTGAAAGAAACTCTGGAAGGAAAAACCAAGGAAGCAGATGAATACTTGGACAAGTACTGTTCCCTACTCATAAGCCATGAAAAATTAGAGAAAGCCAAAGAGATACTAGAAACACAAGTTGCTCTACTGAGTTCACAGCAGTCTAAACGCCAACTCCGAAGGTCCCCATTGCTAAATTCATCTGTTCCAGGACTGTCTCCAGCTACCTGTGCCAGTGAGGCAAAGTTACCATCTGGCCAAAATAAATCTTTGGGCAAGAGGCAGAGGTCCAGTGGAATATGGGACAATGGTGGAGGGCTAACACCTTCCACACCAGAGACATTGTCTAAAAAAAGTAGGATAGCAGTTAACAGTGGTCCTAACTCTGCTGAGGATAAAGAAGAATCTGAGTTTGAGCCAGAGGGCCTCCCAGAAGTTGTAAAGAAAGGTATGTATAGTTTACAAAAGCAGTGATGAGGAAGGTGCAGCTCAGTGCTAGACCATGTGCTCAGAGTGCACGAGGCCCCTTGTTCATTTCCTAGTCCATTTTTAATTTTTCAATTATGTGTATGACTGTTTTGCTTGTGTGTATGAATGTGCACCATGTGTGTCCCTGGTGTCTGTGGAGGCAACAAGAGGGTGTCAGATCCTCTGGAACTAGAGTTACAGGCAGTTGTGAACTGCCACGTAGAGACCAAACTGAGGTCCTCTGCAAGAGTAGTAAGTGCTCTTAACCACTGAGCCATCTCTCCAGCCACCAATCTAGTCCATTTTTAAGTTGGTACTGTCATGAGAAATGAATGACCAGGTTTAATTACAGCACTAAAGAAAGACCTGGTAGATTTGAAAAATGTCTGTTAAAAGTCAGTTACAAATTCTTTTCTTTATTGAAAAATTCCTAAGTCAAGGACCCCTTTCAATATACATTTCCCTTCTTGAGGAAATTGCCTAACATAGTGTTAGCTTATGGGTTCATCAAGGATAACATGAGCTGGACAATAGGCTGGATGACACTGACCCCCTGGGAGTCAGAGTTAGAAATTTTCATAGCAATGGATGCGATCTGCGAGCACGCAGGCAGACTTTTTTCTCTTAATTTAGTCTTTTGTTTTTATTTTGCTTTTTTTTTTTTTTTTTTTTTAATATTTTGAGACAGTTATGTAGCTCAGGCTGGTCTTGATCTTGGAACATTCCTGGGCTAGGACTGTAGGCCACTTTTAGCTTCATGTTGTGCTATTGTTTAAAAAATATTAAAGACTCTGGATCAGATTGGATATTCTGCCCACATACCCGGAAATCAAAACTGGTTGGAGGACCTCTGTTCTGAGTAACTGTAGTCCCAGAATAGTTAGCAGTATCTGTCTGAGAGGTGATTTATATGTAAGGGATTAAAAGCACTTTTGTTAGCTGTGAATGCAGCTCTTGTGTGTGATGTGCTGTCCTCTAGTGTCTTTGTGGCTAGTCTTTTCTTCTTGCCACTAGTCAGATCAATTCCTTCCCTGGAAGCAACACCATGAGCAAATATGAAGACACTGTTAGGGAGGTCGCTCTCCTCCTTCCTGGTTCCATGAGAGACTGATTGCCTAGCAGTACCATTGGTCTATATTTTCCCCCTTCAAACAAGAGCTGACCTTTCCTCTTGTTCAGTTATTCTGTTTCTCTTTTTAATTTGAATTATATGATATTGCCTGCTCATGTCTTTAGGTCTTAGAAAATGCAAAATAAAGCATCCATCTAGAAGCAGCAGAACACTTTTTCCAGTGTAGTGTGATTTCCCCCCCCCCCATCCTTTCCCATTGGAGTTTTTTAAACTTTTCTAATAAGATATAACCTCTTAATTTGCCAGTATATTTGAGGTCCTCCAGGGAAATGAGGTTTGATACATTGTCCTCTGTGCTGTGGGAGAAACTGATTTTTGTAGTTCTCTTGCTCTTTGTTAAAACCAGCTTAGACACAAGGACCAGGACTTCATCCAGAACAGCTTGCCTAATAATGCCTTTATTGACAAGCAGCTCTTCTGCCCCTAGGGTTTGCCGATATCCCAACAGGAAAGACAAGCCCGTACATCCTTCGGAGAACAACCATGGCAACCAGGAGCAGCCCCCGCTTGGCTGCACAGAAGTTAGTCTTGTCCTCCCCAACTCTGGGCAAAGAAAATGAGGTAGAGTTCTTGAAACCAACAGCTGGTGGCAGCAGATCCCACAAGGTAAACTGACCATCATCTGCCTCCCTTCCTGGAAATCTCGTTTGCTGGTCCAGGGTTGAATCTGTGTTGTCTGACTCAGGGACCCAAGTGAGCAAGCCAGGGGTGTGTATCACTGTATCATCAGGCATAAGCTCATCCCTTACCCCAGGGGTTGCTTATAAATAACTTTCTGGGAAATGGTGGTATTCTAGAAAACCCAGTGCGTTTGTATGGAGCTTCTTCGAGCATGACTAAGGATCTAGAGGACGTTTTCCTTCTGACCCACAGGTTTTAGTCGTTTTTCACTCTCATTCATTTGCCTTTTCCCACCAGCTCCTGATGCGTAGAACTTCATTCTTTCTGCTAAAGGTACTACTTCAGTAAGCATCTAAAGAAATTCCTAGATGTCACCATTATGGCTTGAGGATAGGGCAGGAGCTTCATGACCTCTGTGACCTAATGGAATATGCCAGAAAATAATAAAGTGTGGGAATATTTGTTGGCTGATCTTTATTCCTAATAATATAATTATAGCAGCAGCTTCTGAAATGTATATAGAGTGTGTGTATTTTACGTGCTCCTCTCTTCTTTTTCCTCAGGGTCTCATGTGTCCCAGGCTGGCAGTGAACTCACTGTGTAGCCAAGGATTGCCTTGAACTCTTGATTGTGTCCCTTCTTCCTCCACCTCCTGAGTGCTGACCTTAACGGGCACACATGTGCATGCCTGGCAAGCACTCTAGTGACTGAGCCACACCCCTAGCACCTTAAACTCTTATTGTTGTTGTTGTTTGTTTGGTCATTTTGAGACAGGGTCTCCCTGTAGCCCCAGCTGGCCTAGAACTCGCTATGTAGACCTAGCTGGTCTTGCTCTCACAGAGATCCACCTGCCTCTGCCTCCCAAATGCTGGGACTAAAGATGTGTGCCACCATGCCTGACTAAACTCTTTATTATTTTCTATTTATTGATCTCTTCCAGTATGGTGGTATAAAAGAATGGAAAGGACAACGCTCATAAAGCTTTAAACCTCCCTGGGTTCATGCTTTTATTCCCTCAACTCTATCCCCTTGCTTTTGCCAGAAGTTTCATCTTTCTCAAACTGGGGACTATGGGGATATTATTGGAAGTTGCTAGAGTAGCTTCAAGAAGTTGTACAATTTGGGGAAGTTACTCTGCCCTTGTCAGAACTTAAGTGTGCCATCTGTTAACCTTGAACTAACCAGAAAAGCTTTTCACAAGTACAGTAGCTCCTGTATGCAGTGATTGTCAGGCGAGCCAGCGTGCTCCTCTTTATGATTCTGTGCCCAAACATTGTATCAGAACAGCAGTGCATTGCACATTGGTTTATTTTGCAAGTTATACCTGGTAATGTGTTTGTTCTTAATCTGTATTATTTACATTAGGAAGTGCCTAAGGTTTTCACACACTGAAGTGGAAACGTCTGTTCCTCATGTTAGAATGGGCATGTCATTTTGTGCAGTTTCTCTTTCCCCTAGATACTCTGTGTTGTCTCCCCCTCTCATTTGGATTCAGCTACTGTGCTGCCAGTAGCCCTGCAGGCCATCGTGGAGCGGGTGCTGACTCCCCCAAGACAGCAGGGGACCTGAACAAGCGAAGCCCGGAAGCCTCTCTAGAGCTAGTAGCCCCGGGATAGCTGCCAGGCTACTGGGCTGGGAGTCGAGTTTGAGTTCCTGGTATAGACTGCCATTTTCTAGATGGGTGATTGGGAGTTCTCTCACCTTCGTAAAATCTCATGGGCACTCCTATCTTGATATTTATGTGGTGCAACCGATTCGGATGAGAAAGTGGGTAAAATGCATTGGGTGGATCATTCTATTTCTTAGGTGCTTGAGGTGAAGGACCCCAGGGAACCCTAGTCTTCTGGAGACAAAGGAGCTGGTGATTGTAGACTCAATCCCTAAACATGCTGCTTTTGGTGGGCTGGCCACTAAGTCATAAGCCCACCATGAATGGCAAGGATACCCTGAGAGTAATGCCAAGGAGTAGTTTTGGGGGAGTCATACCTGTCTTTTCTGCTAGTGGGTTTCCTTTCCAGTGTGCTGTAAGGCGGTGTGGCATCACTGTCTTGCTAGATTAAATACCTACTGGTGAAATATCCTTCACCTGGTTATAGACCATTCTGAGAGCTTTCTACATGAGGGTCAAACCCACAGCTCCCATTCTGTTCAGAATATAATTTACTCAATTCAGTGTTAGAAATTGGGCCTGGAAAGAGCAGCCAAGGACTGTGACCTCAGTCAGTTAGGGTAGGCCTCGCTGTCCCAGTTCATTATTACGTGTGATCTGTCTGTCTCTTCTCTTCTCCTTTTCTCTCTGAACCTAAGGACTTGACATCTCTTCATAAATGTGTATCTTTGGCATCACCATTTCTCTTAAGGAAAAATGGTAGTACCAGTAAAACTCTTGGTTTTTTGTTTTGTTTTTGTCCCTTCAGTTTTCCACAAAGGGTAATTTTCCACAGACTCTAGTCTTCAAGGCTGCTCATTTTTCAGTGTCTCGCCCATGGTCTGAGACAGAAGCAGGTTTTGCAGGGATTTGATGTGCTGGCCAGATTTAGTATGTTTTCTGTAATGAAAAGTATTTAACTGCCCTTTAAAGCCACGTACTTCTTATGGAAAGAATATAAATGAAAAAATAATTTCCATTCCTTTTTCTTACTTCAGAAGGACGTCCCTAGAAGTCATCTGCTCAGCGAGTGTCTGTCATGTAGTTACTGTCCCGACTTCATTACTGAAGGCCTATCTGCACTTGTAAACAACCTTTCCTCTGTTTTATTATAATTTATTTATTGAGTCATTCTCTTTTGTTTGTTTTTGTGTGTACACTATTGAGTTGGATTGAACTAGGACTGAATGCATTTATACCGCTGAAGCTGAATCCCCAGCCCTGTTTTTCTCTCTCTTTTTAATATTTATTAATTTTATTTTATGTGCATGTAGGTAAGTGCACCCATATCGTGCAGTGCCCGCGGAGGTCAGAAGAGGCTGTCGGATCCCCTGGGACTGGAGTTAGGGACAGTTGTTAGCTGCCATGTGGGTGCTGGGATTCGATCCTGGGTCTTCTGCAAGAACAACCAGTGTTGTTAACTGCTGAGCCATCTGTCCCCAATTTTTGGGGGGTGGTGGTGGGGATAGTACCTCACTTAAGTTGACCAGGCTGGCCTGGATCTCATGCTGTAGCACAGACAGGCTTTGAACTTGCCATCCTCCTGCCTCATCCTCCTGAGTAGCTGTGATTGCAGACTTGGCCCAGCTAATTGGTTGTGGGTTTTTTAGCTCTATCTCACTGTTACGATGCACGCTGGTCTTGAATTCCTGGTGTTACTGATCCTCCAGCCTCCCGTTGCTGCCCCTTTTTTATTTTGGAACATGGCCTCTTGTTTGTCTAGAGTGTGCCAAGTAGACTGGGCTGTCTAGAGTGCAGTTCCCAGGGATCTGCTTGTCTCTGGGATTATAAGCATATACCACCACGCTCAGCCTTAAAAAAATTTTTTTTGATTCATTTATTTTAATGTGATGTGTATTAGTGTTTCATCTATGTGTATGTAAGTGTACAGTGAGTGTGTGTGTCCACAGAGCTACAAGAGAGGGCATCAGATCCCCTGGAACTGAAGTTACAGATGGTTGTGAGTGGTGGGAACTCAACCCAGGTCCTCTTCAAGAGCAGTTGGTGCTCTTTTTCTTTTTTTCTTTTAACATTAACAAACAGTTTTGTTTATTAAAATTCCTCAGGTGCATATTTACATAGGTACATGTAGGTCACAAAACTGGAAGAGAGATTATGTGAGAGAACAAGAGATTTTATACTAGGTAGGAAATAGGGTTTCTCTCACCTGATGAGAAAACACAAGGGAAGGTTTAACTGCATGAAGAAAGGGAACCTCAGCTGCTGCTCTTAGTTGCTGAGCCATCTCTAGTCCCTACCTAGCCTTTTTATCTGGGTTTTGGAAGTTGAACTGAGGTTGACAAGCATTTTACCAACTGAACCATCTCCCCAGCCCTTCTCTCTTTTCTGACTCCTGTCTTTCCCACCACCTTCTTTAAATCCCCTTTATTATCAGATAGCTAGCTTCCAAATCTAATATGTCAACAGCACCATTAAGATTAAACACTGTTGTGGGGAACAGATCCTAGGTGTTTGAAATGTTAACACACCTTCTGTCCTGTGAAGTTAGTTGTCTGCATTTGGTTTGTGCTTATTGTGAGTGAAGTGAGGATTCAGGACCAAGGAGGCAGGTTTTGTTTTCAGTTTAGGAGTTTGTTGAGTCAAGCACATTGTGGGTGTTAGGAGTGTGTGTAAAAGGTCTTAACAGTCTTGGCTTTTTTCTGTTCTGAAATACCATGTTTGCCCTCAGAGCCAAGGCTTTGGCCATCAGTGGTGTCAAGAGAAGTTTGGGACTTGTTAGAAGTTGTGTCTGACATCTTTAACTCATGTTGGGTGGTTCCTGTTCTCAGGGAGGAAAATACCAGCACTCCTACAAAAGAGAGTACACCAGGGTGATGTAGTGCTCCAGTTTTGTGCCATAAAAATGTGAATGTGAGCCAGGCTTAGTGGTACATACCTATAATCCCAGCTGGGAGGAAGGCTGGTAAGGCAGAAGAATCAAGAGTTTAAGGTCTGTCTGGCCTACAGAGTGAATTCAAGGCTACTATGGGCAACTTAATGAGACCATACCCAAATCCAAAATGAAAACAGGGCTGGGCTGTATATCACTGGTGGACTGCTTGCTTAATATGTATCCTGATACTCTTAAGTTCAGTCCCCTATGAAACAAAAACAACCAAAAATGTGAATGTGATTTTCAACCTCTAACAGAATGTTTGTTGCAGGCCAAGATTACTCAGCGGAGCCCAGTGGATTCACACACTGTCTTCCCAGAACCAACGAAGTCTCTCACAGCCTGTAACGTACCTGAGAGAAGCTCAGCAGAGAGCCCCAGGGAGGGCCTAAGACCCAAGCGAGGCTGTCTCTCCCCTAGTGCACATGCTGGGTCTGACCCCAAGAACAGTGACAACTGCCGGGTCCAGTGAGGTGTCAGGGCCAGTGGGGACTTTAGTCAGAGAGCACTTTATCTGTAGGGAGTGGATAATGTATGTTCTCAGCACAGCCTTCAGAGCTCCCATGGATGGAATTGGGAAAATTTGGAAGTAAGTGTCCACTTCCCAGTTGTTTCTGACCTCAGCCTCTAGTGTATATAGAGGTAGACAGAGCTTTTTCAAGGGTGTGCTGCAGCTAAATAAACACTGTAAAGACTTCTTTGTGAATTTTGCACTGAATACACAGTGCTGTGTTTGTGATCTTTCCTATGTTCAGTGTTAGGTGTGAAGTCATTGTAGATCCAGAGTTTGAGCTGAGTAAAGTGAAGGAAAACATGCTGTGTGTTAATTGAGGAAAACTTGTGCGTGCATGTGGGTATATTCATTCTTCAGTGTGTTTCATTGTTTAACTACCTGTACATATGTATGTGTGGGGATGGGAGCTGGTGGGGTGTGTTTCCAGTGTCGTGGATCCTTCAAGGTGCTGTGAGTCATGCTACTGTTGGGCTTTTCTTCTCAAGACCATCACAGTTTTTTGGTGTGTATTGCTGTGTCTTGTGTTGTATTAAAATATATTCTAATAAAAATGTTTTTGGTAAAACTTATTTCCTAAATATGAAAATACTATGTATATTGGCACCATTTCTTGATAACTACAACTACCTACCATAAAAGTAAAATGATTAATATCTTGGAACACATGATACCAGTACACTTACTGAACATAAGACAGAACATGTCCAACTCCGTGCCTGGCATGTTGTGCTCATTAAATCACATCAGCAAGGGTACAAGTATGAGGTGTTTCCATCTGTCTGTGATAGGGCTTGAAAATACGCAGGCATTTTGACCCATAGCAAATTATAGTACTTGACTCAGCCCTTGTGCACCTTCAGTCAGAGTTTCAGGACATGAGTTAGAAGATAATTGGTTCTTTTAGTTCAAATTCATAATCAAACCTTGGCAAACATTTAAAAATGGTTTCTTCCATAGAGGCTCCACTGTTGGAAATACATAATTTACATTAAGCCGTTTAGTATACATCTACTGAAAGTGATACCTTCAGTTGTTTGGGGTTGTGGTCTGCTACAGTCACAAGTTAACTACCTGTACATATGTATGTGTGGGGATGGGAGCTGGTGGGGTGTGTTTCCAGTGTCGTGGATCCTTCAAGGTGCTGTGAGTCATGCTACTGTTGGGCTTTTCTTCTCAAGACCATCACAGTTTTTTGGTGTGTATTGCTGTGTCTTGTGTTGTATTAAAATATATTCTAATAAAAATGTTTTTGGTAAAACATTTCCTAAATATGAAAATACTATGTATATTGGCACCATTTCTTGATAACTACAACTACCTACCATAAAAGTAAAATGATTAATATCTTGGAACACATGATACCAGTACACTTACTGAACATAAGACAGAACATGTCCAACTCCGTGCCTGGCATGTTGTGCTCATTAAATCACATCAGCAAGGGTACAAGTATGAGGTGTTTCCATCTGTCTGTGATAGGGCTTGAAAATACGCAGGCATTTTGACCCATAGCAAATTATAGTACTTGACTCAGCCCTTGTGCACCTTCAGTCAGAGTTTCAGGACATGAGTTAGAAGATAATTGGTTCTTTTAGTTCAAATTCATAATCAAACCTTGGCAAACATTTAAAAATGGTTTCTTCCATAGAGGCTCCACTGTTGGAAATACATAATTTACATTAAGCCGTTTAGTATACATCTACTGAAAGTGATACCTTCAGTTGTTTGGGGTTGTGGTCTACTACAGTCACAAGTTATCCCAAGACTGCCATGTGCCCAAGGGCATGGCCCAGTCAGGCTAGCAGCTTTAAGGTTGTTTCTCGGCACTGGAAGATTCCACTCAGTCGGTGTTGCGCACTAGTTTCTTGGGTCCTTGAGAGCATCTTCATCTTTTCTGAGGTGTGCCCTGGCTCCTGTAACATGGAACTCTAACTAGGTGCAATGGGTTGGTTCATCTTTGGGTGCAGGGCTGATAACTATAGCTAGATAAAAGTCTGGAGAATGGTTCATTACTTGCAGTGTGTAAGGGGGAATTGAAGAGAATTCTTAGAGCCATGTCTGTTCAAAAGGCAAAGGGCTTTTATTGGAAAAACACTGGTTACAGAGGTGGGCGCATTTCTGAGCATGCTCTATGGGGTTCAAAATTGGCAGACTAGAAGACTCCCCTGCCCCCAAGAGTTCTTCAAGTTATGATGAGACTGTAATGAACAAAGTAGGTCCACTAGGTCAGTGCTTCAAAAACTATTTGTGATCCCCTTTCACCTTAGAAATCTGCCCAGTGTCTAGGCATATAAAGTAGATTGTACAGATCAGATATTTACTGATCAACCATAAAGGGATTTGTTTTTAGGCTAGGGATATGGCTTAGTGTTGAGCGCTCCTGTAGTATGTTCAAGGATGTGGGTTTGATCCCCAGTGCAAGTTCCCCCAACAAAAATACTGTTTGGTGGTATGTACAGTTTTAATCTTTTTTAAAGCAAGTTTGCATACTAATGAGACTTTATCTTTTTACATAAATTCACTCTTGGCTGAAAATCTGGTACTGTAGGATGCAGACCACCTTCAGTGCTTTTCAGAGTTGATACTTTGATTTTATAGTCATTGTGTTGGGAATGCTTCACATACATAGGCAGTAGTAGGTGGCGTATATTTAAGGCCATTTCAGAAAATGTAAATTCTGCCCCAATCTGAAGCCAGAATTCATTTGTGTGTGTGTGTGTGTGTGTGTGTGTGTGTGAGAGAGAGAGAGAGAGAGAGAGAGAGAGAGAGAGAGAAACTCAAATAGCAAATAGCACTGGGGCCAGTGAGATAGCTCAGTAGTAAAGGTGCTTGCCATGGAAGCTTGGTGACCTGAGTTCCAATCCCCAGAACCTATGTGTATGTGAAAAGAGAGAACCGACTGCACAAAGTTGTTCTCTGACCTCCACGTACTCTGGGATGTGTGCCCCAACACATTAGTAATTGTAATAAAACTTCACATCAGTGCAAAAACAGTACCAATTTGATGGTAATACCAACATGCTGAGAAAAACACCTTAGGAAAATAACAGAAGCCTGCTTTTCACAAACCGTTGTTTCTATAAAAGCAGAAAACTTTTAGGTAAAATAAAAACACTACAGTTGACAACATGTAATAGTCTTTGAGTCTAAGCCTAGGTGTTATGACCCCCACAGTCACCCAAAGTCTTAAAAAGCTGTGCTTTAGGGCCTTGGAATGGGCTGGGTGACTGGTTTATAGTGAGTGGATCAGTGTCTTCTCTGTACCGTCTGAACCTGAAAGTTAACCTGCCATTTGAAGGACTAGCAGCTGTCTCTAAATATGGACGCTTGCTCCTAAAAACGCCTGTCTAGTGGCTGGTCTTTAGAATCAGAATTGCTCCAAGTTGGCAGTGTGTAATCGCAAGCTGAGCTGCATATGGGATGAAAATAGATGTCTCACTTCAGCCCAAGTGGCTTGTAAACTGGTTGAGCCACAAGCAGGACCCCAGCTGATATGAATCATGTCCAGAGATCTGGGGAGTCCAATTCTTAGCTATACAGTGAGGGCGTGGTCCAAAGATAACTTTTTCCTTGAACTAGAAGAACTGAAATTGCCTTTTGTGTTACTGGCCGTTGTCAGGAGTCCAGAGGGACAACATCTTCAATGAGGGAGTAAAATCTGACATTTAAGTGTAGCCTGATTCCTCGAGTCCCCCACTCCTGGCCCAGGCACAGTTACCTTTAAGATTTATTCATAATTTTTCTCATTTGATTTCAATTGATCTGTTTTATTGGTGCTGTCAAGTTTTCAGGTGTTTGAACCTGGAAAACTCGGGCTACTTTGTCTAATTCCACAAGGGCTATTTCCCCCCCCCCCCCCCCACTTCCCTTCTGGTTTGAGTCTGCAAAGGGCTTTTAAGTTACTTTTCCAGGTGCTCAGAACATTGGTGGTTATTTTGGATTTCCAGTTTCTTCCAGAATCATTTGGGTGATAGCCATACACCATGAAAGAAATGGGGATGAGCACCAGCTGCCACCAGTCACAGGTTTGCTGCACCAGTCAGCTTAGTTGGCTGCCTTGTGCCCTTGACAATGTACTTGTGGAGGCTGGGAATGCAGTCATTTCCTAAAGTGGATACTGGCTACGTGGACTTGGTAGTGGAGCTACTTGGACTGTGATCTCTTCCTCTTTCCTTTGAATAAACCTTCTTCCCTTTGGAGGAAGGGGCTGAGTTCTAGGTTCCCTGACTAGAAGGTGTCAGTGTTCATGCCCACTCCCAACCACAACTGCCTTTCTAGAGCCACAACTCACCACGACTCTGTGTGGGAAGTGACATCTCAAGGTACTTTTGTGTTTGCTCCAACCTTGTGTGTGTGAGGCAGACATTACAGCCTCCTTTTGTGGACAGAGATTAAGTAGCAGGTGCTCGTAGAATGGACTCATAGACTTGGGAATACCTTGTTAACAACATTGTGTTTCATATCAACCTTGTAAAATAAGGGTTATCTTCACAGGAAAAAAGATGGTATTTGTATTACTTTTCCTGTTGCCATGATAAAATACCCTCACAAAAGCTACTTACAGGAGGAAAGGTTTATTTTGGCTCACAGTTTGAAGGAATACATTCCATAATGATGGGGAAAGCAGAGAGGCAGGAAAGCCAATGCTCAAGTGGTTTTTTCATCTCAGTCTGGCACCCCAGCTAGTGGAATGGCGCTGCCCATGTGTAGGGTGGGTCTTCCCATCTCAATTAACCTAATAAGCCCAGAGAGTTGTCTCTAAGATAGTGCAAGGCCCTGACAAATTGGCAGTTAATATAAAGCGTCACATGTACTCAGAAAGTTGAGTTTGCTCAAAAAGTAACAGGTATTTAGACTTCTTTCGGATTGTCTTTCTCCAGAACTGGGCCATTCCAGAATAACCCTGATAGTACAGATATGAAGGAAGAAGGCTTTCTACTCTATGGAGCTGAGATACGTTCAGCAGGGGAGGATGGTACCTGACTGGTATCACTTACACTGAATTTTCAAAATATAACTAGACTATACATTCCCAATCATCATTTGTAACTACTAACTGCAATATTAATGAAGCAGTATTAATAAGGCAGTCAAAATAAATCCTTTAAAAGAGGCTTTTGGAAATCTGTAAAATTTAAATACAAGGGTTTTGATTATTCAAGATGAGCATAATCTGGACAAGTGAGTCAAGAGCCTGGGCTCCCTATACAATCTTGAGCAAATGATTTACCAGTTTGTGCCTTCATTAAGTCACTGATGAATTAATTGAATAGTACTTAGTTATACATATGATCTTGAATTCACAATGTTGGTTCTCTGTGTAGTGAATTGCATGAATTATTGTGGGTGTATATGTGTGATAAATATGTGCAAGTGTGTGTGCCTCTGTAAAGTGTGGAGGTGAGAGGAGGATGTTGGGTGCCCTGCTCTTTCTCCACCTTATATTCTTGAGACAGGGTCTCTCACTGAACCTAGAGCTGGGCTGGTGGCCAGCAAGCCTCAGAGATCTTGTCTCTGCCCCCCACCATGCTGGGGTTACAGGCATGCACTGCCATGCCCAGCATTTTATGAAGGTGCTGGGAATTTGAACTCAGGTCCTCATGCTTGAGCAACAAGTACTCTTACCTACTGAGCCATCTCCCAGACCTATTTTAAAAAATTTTTTAAATCTCTGAGTGTTATGTCTACATGTATGTAAGTGCACTTCATGTGGTACAATGCCCCCAGAGGACAGAGGAGGGAGTTGGATTCCATAGAAGTGCTGGGATTCAAACCCCATCTGTGTAAGGAATAGCCAGTGCTCTTAACTGCTGAGCCATCTCTCCAGGCTATGCAGCCCTAATTTTTAAAAATACTGTATCTAAAATTATTAGCTAAATCAGTTCCTCCAACATAATACACTAATTTCAGATCAAGTTCTGTCCTTTAAAAGACAACTGAAAATCAGTCTGAATACTACTATTTACTTTGTAAAGAAGTTTAATCACTATAGATTTCTGCGTTGCATTCAATTGCTGATCATTCAAATGAGCCAGACACTGGTTTTTCGTGTTTTGTTTCGCTCATTAAAAATACCCAAAGAAAGCAGTTACTGCCATTTTACTTACAAATGAGTGGTGCTCTGTAAGTTCAAATATAAATTGGTTTTTGGAACTCAGAATACATTCCTTATAGAAACAACATTGCACATCGTACCTAAATTGAAGCAGAAAGATAATTTAGCTCATTACATGTCAAAATGGCAATTAGATATGTAGCAACCATACAGACTCATTCATAGCTTCGTGGTAAGTGTATTTTAAGAATGAGGTTCCTGGAAGCACACTCTTCTTCCCCATAACCACTTTTTCAGTGGGCCCCACACTTGTTCTTTTGTGCCAGTCCCCAGGAGTAGCACAGTGGTTTCAAGACTAGAAATGGGATGTGGACCTGTTGGCCACGTTTCCTGGATGGCAGCTGCTTCCAGTGGGGAAGGGAAAGTGGTGTCTTTTGTAAACTGGTGCTTTAGCTAAGGGCAGTTCTGTAATGCTGGTGTGTGTGTGTACATGGGGTGGCCTGCTTAGTCTGTTCACGTTTTAGAAGACTACAAGGAAGCCTGTCCCCAGGTTCTGCACATTTTTTGTTGCTGTTCATGTTTAGATTTGAGTTCCAGCCCACAAAATACCCCCTAACTTGACAGATGAATAAGGTTACCATATTTACTCTCCTCTCCTTGGGGACAGAGGCTCATGTGTACCAGAGGCTCATGTGTAAAAATACCGTATTTGCCAATCCAAATCCTTGCAACTTCAAATGTGTTACTCACTTGATAGTAAGTAACCCTGCAAACTGGGTTGTCTACCGTTCGGAAACCAAGACAGGTTAAGTCTACTTCAAAGCAATCTTGATCTCACAGTTTGGAATTCTTTTGTTCTTTTATTTGTATAATTTTGTAACCTTTTCTTTTTTTCTGTATTGAGGATTAAACCTAGGAACCCGTTCGCCCACTGAGTGACCTGGCAGTCCCTCTCCTTGGAAGGATGGGGAAGGCCAGAAGTGCCATTGTTTAGATGGGTGCGTTGTGTTTGGAGACCGTTTCTTTCTGAAACAACCAGGACTCAGACCAAACAGTTAAGCTACATCTTGGCTTTTCCCTGTTCTTCTTTCCAGAAGTTGGATATTCAGCTTGCGAGACAAGTATAGGTCAATTCCATATGGAAATACCAGGTGTTCCTGAGCTTGTACTTGGTTAACGTGGTTTCATGGCGGGACTAGAACTCAAAGCAAGTTCTTAACTGAGATTTACTCAAATTCTGCCAACTGTTTTAAAAACCAGAAGCCCAAATATGCATCCTAAATCTTGTTCCAACACATAAAATGAAATCAGATGATTTTTCTCCTTTGAGTTGATCATAAACTCATTTAAGAAGAGAGTATCTGAGTTTGGAAGAGTTTTACTGTGATTTCCCAAAGTGGATCATAGTCTATAAAGAGATTATTTAGACCAAATTTAGCCAGTTTTCGCAATAGTTCCCAGAGAGACCACACTTTGTTGCTGTGCGGAGATGGGGCTTGCCTGTCCAGCTGTCACTTCTGCTCCCTTGTCAAAACAGCCCTGCTTTTGTTGAAATGCTTGGCAGCAATTTTGCTCAGGGACCATGGACTGACTCTACCCCCCTCCAAGGATAATTAGCATGAGGCAGTTTGGCTGTCATATTCTCTTACTGTGTCTGGTTATAATGACCCCCTCCCCCAGTAACAAACTGGGACCAGAAATGAGGCATTTCTTAAAACACCAAGAGCAGCACTTCAGAAAGTCTGAAAGGGATGGGATCCTGGACAACTTTCTCAAACTTCAGGACCAGCCTTGGGCTTCTTGTCATGTCAGAAGGTTAATCTTTAAAGCAAATTCTAACGGCAAATTGTTACTTCACCCACAGATGCCCCAATAAGGCGGCAAAAGTGGTTTTCAGAGATTTTGTTGGACAGCACCTACCCTTTCTGAGTTTAGCCTTTACTCAGTAAGAGAGCACTTTGGAACCCAGTGGCTCAACAGCTTTCCTTTCTCTAGGTCTGTCATGAAAGGTTGGTTTAGGGCATGTGCTTACAACATCTGCTTTTAGGCTATATAGGAAGTAAATTACACAGAAGAATACATGGAGAAAGTGTGTAATTACCATGCTGGTGAGATGGCTCAGCAGGTGAAGATTCTTTCAGCCAAGCCTGGTGACCTGAATTTGATCCCTGGGACCCACATGATAGAAGAAGAAAACTGTCTCCCTCCTGCAAGTTGTCCTTGAACCTCTACATAGGCACCATGGCATGTGCACAGCCCCCACAAATAAATGTAATTTAAAAAATTGATGTGAGTTTTTTGCCTGTATAAGTATGTAAGTGCACCACATGTATGCAGTGCCCTCAGAGGCCAGAAGAGGGCGTCAGTCCCATGGAACTGGAGTTTTGGACAGTTGTGAGCTGCCATGGGGGTGCTGGGAACTGAACCCGGATCCTCTGCCAAAGCAGCCAGTGCTTTTAACCACTGAGCCATCCCTCCAGCCCCAATTTAAAACCTTTTTAAGTATATAATTTTCTAATGCCTCTTAATTCAGATCTTTAATTTTTTACTATTATGATTCCCAAAACTTAACATAATTTATAATCACCAAAGATCCAAGATCAAATAACTTTAGGTGTGTGTAACCTGTAACAACATAGTTTATTGTCAATCACTTTGAAGCTGATAAAATTTTTTTAAAAAATGAGATTCTGAAGGAGAAATAGTTTTCTCTACACCCCACACTATATCCTAAAAGCTGGATTCCAGACACCCCAAAACAGAGCACATGGCTGGCCAATATGAACAGTCATTTGTACTTTTCCCCCTTTTGGAAATGATCACTTGTGGCACCGAAGGAGTGGCACATAGGGACCATGGTCAAGAGAACTAGATCGTGAGTTCATGGAGATGGACTAGCCCATCTCTCCTGCCTTGAAGACCAGGGGCAGTACTAGATGAAGGCAGCGGGAGAGCTGTGATTAGGCTGGTGGCTTTAAAGCTGTATGTGCATGTCAAGGGAGTCTCACAGCGACCCACACATGAGCAAGAACATCTGGTGATTCTGGGGTCAGGATCACAGTCTCTCGGATTCCCTTGGCTGGCTTTCCCGGAGCCCAAGCCCACACTGGCTCCACCTCTGTATATTTCAAGGCTTCTCATTTTGCAACTCTCAAGCATGGTAGTGTATCAGTTTTAAGTAATCATGAATCCACTTTTCCTTACTGTGACAAAACTCCTGGAAAAATCAACTTAATGGAGAAGAGATTTATTTTGGCTCATGGTCTCGGAGGTTTCAGGCCAAGGTCCACGGGTGCCGTTCCTCTGGACTTGAGGTGAGGTAGAGCGTCACGGCAGCAGAGCTATGTGGCAGGGGAGGCCGCTCACCTCACAGAGCCCAGCAGGAAACAGCAGAGAAGAGGCCAGGAACAGGACGTGGGTCCTGATGGCACACCCCAAGGACACATCCTTTTCTATTAGGTCCTACCTCTCTGCTTCTGGTCACCTGCCAAACAGCCCATCAGTTGTTGAAGGTGTCACTAGGTTAGTCCACTGATTGAGGCAGAGCCTCTGTCATACAGTTGTGTCCCCCAAGCCTACCAGCTGGCAAACAAGTCTTTCCACATGGCCTTGGGTGGCAGTTTAGAGCCAAACCCTAACACACAATCTGAGCTTTCAAAGCAACCCTCAGATACAATATGTCAGAATTTTAAGACCTCATCTTCCCCCACATTCCTTCCCTTTACATGGGCAATCTACTGGAATCATTATCAGCCTTTAAAAACCAGAGCAAAATCAGAGGATGAGTATATTCAAATAAATCCTTCATATTGCCTTCCGAATAACAGTAGGCAGGAACCCTGCCGTATTATTTTGGAGAGTGTTAACCACTTGACAGAGTGACAGTTTTGGAGGGAAAGTTAGCCGAAAAGTGTTAGAGGGTTATGTGCCACTGAGATCAAGTACAAAGACAGATGAAGAGTCTGAACTGGTCACTGGAAAAGCAGAGTACCATTTAAATTTTTAGATTTCATTGTATATGTGTGTGTGTGTGTGTGCATGTGTTTGTGTGTATTTGATGTTTGCACATACACTTGCCACGGCATGCATGTGTAGGTCAGAGGATGACTTTTGGGAGCTGATTCTCTCCCTCCACCATGTCCAGGGGTGGCACCACCCACAGTGGGCCGGACCCTCCACATCACTCAACGGTCACGATTGGCTTACAGGCCAATCTGATGGAGACATTCCCCAATTAAAGTTCCTTCTTCCAGGGTGTGTCAAGTTGACACTAACAG
Organism: Nannospalax galili; assembly: GCF_000622305.1. Taxonomy (NCBI): domain Eukaryota; kingdom Metazoa; phylum Chordata; class Mammalia; order Rodentia; family Spalacidae; genus Nannospalax; species Nannospalax galili. The sequence continues at coordinate 6,786,178 of NW_008360311.1, forward strand.
TATCCAGCACACCCTCTGAGCCACCTTGCTTGTCCAAACTGCTGCATTTTTAAAGCCAATGTAATAGTAGTAGGGAAAATAGAAAATGCTGTTTACAAGCTCAGCCCAATTCTATAAAGTGCTTTTACTTGTAGTAGAGCTATTGAAAAGACATCTTTCTCATGTAACTTTTCCTGACTCACCCTTAGGTGAAGGTATTTAGCACATAAACCTGTAGAGACGGCTGTTCACCAGGGTTTCCACGGATTCTCTGCCCTGATCATTGCTACTTTACAGTTTGAAGAAGACGCTCATTTGAAAACAGTTTTTGTTTTCGGGGTTCATATATAAAATTTCCCAATTTAGCCAGATATGGCAGCTCCTTCCTACAATCCCAGCACTTGGGAGGCAGAGGCTTTGTCTCCACAGTAAGTTCCAGGCCAGCCACGACTGTTCCAGGCCAGCCAGGACTGCAGAGTAAGACTCAAGAAAACAACAACAACAAAAAAAACCCAAAACAAACAAATCCCCCAAACTTAAAAACTTTTCCAATTCAAAGGGTTCCTACTCTCCAAAATACAATGAAAAGGGAATGCAGAAGCTGTGTGTGTGTGTGTGTGTGTGTGTGTGTGTGTGTGTGTGTGGATAGAATCCACTCTGTGGTGCCTCTACTCCATGGGGCTTCCTCCCACCCAGCCCCTTTCCCCAGAACACGCCCAGAGAGTTTGGGGACCTCTGAGGCAGTGGGAGGGGACCTAGAGTCAAAAGACTTGTTTGTAATTGATAATGAACTTAGCTGAGATTCATGATGGGTCAGGAAGACTAAGCAATGGTCAGAGAAGAAAGACAAAACAAAACAGAAAATCCAGTCCTCATTGGTACAAAGACTTAAGTTCCTTTACAGATGTTCAATGCGAAAGTTTTCATGTTTCCTGTAAGACCTACTCCACCCAGGTCAAGCCTTCCCTGAAATAAAGCCATGGACAGGGAGGGTTAATTTCAGGGACGCTGGGCTCTGCACCTTGACCATTTTCTGCACACCCCATTTTTCCTTCCCTGGTACTCAGTTTAGTCCCTCAGTCTGAGGGGCAGGAAGCGTTCCGGAACTCCTTTCTCCATAGGGAGGGGTGCAGCTATCAAGGCTAACCGAATGTGACATTTGGACCCTGCTTCTCTGTTAGTTTCCATCCAGCTCCCTTTGATTTTCCTCTCCCTTGTCCTGGACCCCTGACTCATCTGTTCCCAACCAGGCTGACTTATTTGTTGTTGATCCTGAGAATGGCTTTGACTCTCGACCAAGAAAAGCAAACTAACAAAACCCAAAGCTGCTTCTCCTAAGTACAAAATGTATCAAAAACACATCCACGATAGGAACGAGAAAATATTCCGCCTGTGATTCCTACGTAGTCGTGGCTCAAAACCTGCTTAATACCTTTATCCTAAATGTCGCTATTTCAAATATTGTACATTGTGTAGTTTTTGTACATTTAAAAGTCATAGAAGTGATGAATACTCATCAGTGAAAGCTTGGGCAGTAATTCCACCACCTGTCATTAAGAGACGACCTCCTCTCTCCTCTCATGTCCTCCCTCCAGTTCAGTCATGGAGCTTCCGGCCACGCTACCTTAAGACAGGAGCCGAGGAGACATCCTTGTTCACTTCTCTTTCTGTCTTACACCTTGCACATCCCCAGTCATCAAGGACTGCTCATTTTATCCTCTAAAACTCCCTGACTCCGTCTGCACCTCTCTCCATGTCCTTTCCCTAGTCCAGTGTTTGGTGCTTGCCCTCTGTCCATTTCCACGATCTTCCCACATCCATTGGCTTGCTGCCATCTTGGCTGCCTCTCCTCCCCTAAACCAGCTCCATTCTCCTCTCCTTCCTTCCTCTTCCTCCTTTCTGGCACAATACTGACCTTGGCTTCATTGAAGCATGTAATGGTAGCTTTTTGTTTTAGTCTTCTGAGAGAAGGTCTCATTCTCCAGCCCAGACTGGCCTGGAACCCACATAGCCAGTAGGCCTCAAATTCATGGTGATCTTCCTGCCTCCCCTTCCCGAATACTGGGTTTACAGGTGGGTGTCACTACTCCGCTGGCTTAAGTTTTTTTTTTTAACTTAAAAAAATTTTTTTATTATTTTTATTTTATGTGTATGTGTGTATTGCCTGCATGTAGGTAAGTGCACCCATGTCGTGCAATGCCCGTGGAGGTCAGAAGAGGCTATTGGATCCCCTGGGACTGGACTTATGGACAGCTGTTAGCTGCCATGTGGGTGCTGGGATTCAAACCTGGATCTTCTGCAAGAACAACCAGTGTTCTTAACTGTTGAGCCATCTCTCCAGCCCTTCTGGCTTAAGTTTTTAAGTTGCTGAAACAGCATTCCAGGCCACAAGACAGTAAGTCACCCCTACCCATGTTGTTCCCCATTTCCTGGTCTGTGTTCTGCCTTCCTTTTTTATTGCTGTTTGCCTGTATGCAGCATGGACTTGATATTTCCTAGCAGAGTGCCCAGCACGGAAGAAGCTTCTTTAAGTGTTATCAATCCACCAATGGTTGAATGATTAATTAAAAAATAACCCACTGGACTGTAATTGCTCAAAAGCTATATATAGATTTTTCCAGGTAGAAAGCAGCAATGTAATTGTCCTTAGGTTTTTTTTTTTATGTTTTTTTTTGTTTGTTTGTTTGTTTTGGTCTTTTTGAGACAGGGTCTCCCTATAGCTCCAGCTGTCCTGGAACTCACTGTGTAGACCAGGCTGGCCTTGAACTTACAAAGATCTGCCTGCCTCTGCCTCCCAAGTGCTGGGATTAAAGGCGTGTGCCACCACTCCCGGCTTGTCCTTAGGGTTTTTAAGAAGAAAACTCCAGTGTCAGATGGGTTTCAACACATTTTATTCAACTAAATCTTAGAACATTCACTCCAACATAATTGCATGGTTTGTATTCCCCAATCCACCCATTCTTAGTGAGTCCTCCAAAAGACCCTCTCTTCCTTGGACTGCTTCCTAACCCCACCTCATCCTCTCAAGCCTAGTGTAAGCCTCACTTTCTGTGCACAATCTTCCTTGACCACCTGCTTGGTTGCTGGATCCTCTTAGGGTGTCCTGGTAACCGCTCCTTTGCCAGTCACTCCAACCCACAATGCAGGGTTTATTTATGGGTCTCTTCCTGCTTCATCTGGATTTGAAGACTTGGGAGACAGTGATTCCATGCTGAAGACCCGGAAGGAGAGGCGGTATTTGTAGTCTTAAGGACAGAGCCATCTATGCCCTTCCCTTTTGCTGTCAGACAGTCATAATCACCTTTTAGCACTTGCAAAATGACTTGTTAACAGGCATGTAGGAGTTGGAACTGAGGCTCACCTCGGAAGAAAACATAAAAAAGGCTTCTAACCTACACCTCTGAGAGCAGCAGACCTGGAGACAGAACTGTCAGGCTCAGAACGGGGTAGCTCACCTTGACCATGCCAGAAAAACCCTGACATTCTTTTCTCTGTCAAAAATGGGGATTTTTAAGAAGGAGTGTCTACTCCATTTTCCTCTGGTTCAGACTTGATTAAAACACTGTATAGCAGAGACAAAAACAATGGAGGCAATGGGGGACCCAGGTACCTTCTCCACCCTCCAGTTAAAGCTATACAGCTTCTGACCTTTGTCTAGTGGTTTTCTAGGAACTGTAAATAGCCACACGCACAGTGAGGAGGGAATTAGATGTCTCCCTGCCCCCATACTTAATTGTCCAAACTAAAACCCATTTTCTTGAACGAGTTTCTATTTCCTAATTTCTTTTGGAATACAAAGAGGCTCTGGGTGAGGATCTAAATGTCTGGCACAGTCCTACACATCTTTATGTCCCCAGTTGGAGCCCAGAGCCCAGCCTGCAAAGATTTGTTTATGATTGTCATCTGCACTACGGTTGCTTTCTCTCTCCTAGGAGGACCCAAGAAGGGGTTGAGTTTGACACAGGTGAACTAACTTATCAGCCTTAGCCCTGGCTGGTATCAGAGCCAGCAAACATCCACATCTGCACACAACTGTGTCAACTGACAGATGGTGAGTATGTAAAATACTGTTTTAAAAAGGATGGAATCACAGAAAGTTCCAGGATGAAAGCCAGGCAGTTTCCATGCTGATTCCTGACGAGCTACTAGCAACACTTCTGTCTCCTGTCTGGGCCTTGACTGATGCAGGCCGTGAGACTGTCTGATATATTTGGTGGTAACAAATATTGTGAGATGGCTGTGGTGGTATACGCCTCTAATCCTAGCAGTTGGAGGCTGAGATAGGAAGATTATGAGTTTTGAGACTAGCCTGAGCTACATGATAAGTTCTAGACAATCACAGGCTATGTAGCAAGACCTTATGCCCCCAAACCAGAAAAATGAATGCATGAATAAATATTTTAATTCATATTTTAAAAATTTTCATATTTCTGCTAGATGTTGTTTGGATTAGTGATAGATTCTACAAACCATACTTCCCCCCTCTATGATAACCTGCTTGTCAAGCTTGATGCTAATACTTCAAGATAAAAAAAAAACAAAAAACTGAAGCCCATATTTCCATTTCTAACAAGACGTGACCCTGTTCTGTGTGTGCCCTGGACCCTTCAACCCTGAGAAGGGGCTGGCTGGGAACAGAGTATGCAAATCAGCCCTTCCCTTGAGGGAGCCACACAGGATGTCCCCTGACCCCTGCCTGGGGTGGTGTGTCCAGTGGGAGCCTCAGGATTTGATTTAAATATTTATTCCAAGGTTGCTCAGCAGGAGTGCAGTACATTTGGGGGAGAATTGCGTTGATTTCACGGTACCTGTTCTGAGGTCAAGGAAAGTTCTCTCTTGAGAGCTTCAATGCTCAGAGTGGTACTTGTACCTATTCATTTATAGCAAGTTCTCTATCAAATTATGTTTCATTAAAGATGGCAATTATTTTTTTTTAATTTATTATTTTTATTTTATGTGTATGAGTGTATTGCCTGCATGCAGGTAAGTGCATCCGTGTAGTGCAATGCCCGCAGAAGTCAGAAAATGCTGTCAGATCTCTTGGAACTGGAGTTATGGACAGTTGTTGGCTGCCATGTGGGTGCTGGGATTCGAACCTGGGTCTTCTATAAGAACAACCAGTGTTCTTAACTGCTGAGTCATCTCTCCAGCCCCCAAGATGGCAATTATTAACTCATTCATCTGTATGTATTAACTCATTCATTGTGTGTGTGTGTGTGTGTGTGTGTGTGTGTGTATGTATGTATGTATGTATTCATATGTATGTATTTGGTCCTTTTTTTTTTTTTTGGTCTTTTTGAGTCAGGGTCTCCCCGTGTCCCCAGCTGGCCTGGAACTAGCTATGTAGACCAAGCTGGCCTCGAACTCACAGAGATCCGCCTGCCTTTGCTTCCCAAATACTGGTATTAAAGGCATGTGCCATCATACCCAGCTAAATTTCATACAATATATTTTGATCATATGTAGACCCTCTCCCCTATCTGCATGCACTACTCTTATAGCCCCACCCCCACTGGATTTCATGTTCTCTGTCATATATATTTAGGCCTATCAAGTCAAGTTTGTGTCCCCAAATGTCTTTCAGTGTGTGTCCATCTACTGGAGCCTGGTTAACCTATCTAACATCACACCCTTAAAGAAAACGGACTCTGCCTCTCCCAGCAGTTATTGGTTGCCAGTAGTTTCTTAGCTAATGTTGGGGCCTCTTGCCCATTTCCCTGCTTCTGTGCTGGGGTTGTGTCTGGCTTGAGCTTACATGGGACTGGTGCACGCTGTCACCATTGCTGTGAGTTCATATGAGTGACTGCCTAGCTGTCTGGAATGCTTTTCTGGTGGTCATCCACCACCTCTGGCTCTTACAATCCTTCCACCCCCCTCTTCCACAGTGTTCCCCAAGATTTGGGTGGCAGAGGTTTGATACAGGTGTCCTATTGAGGGATAAGCACTCTACAGTCCCTTATTTTCTGTATTTTGGCCAGTTGTGACTTTCTAGGTTGATCACCACCTGTTGTATGAGGACGCTTCACTGAGGAGAGCTGAGAGGTGCAGTAATATTCTTCCTTCCCTCTTTTCTGCTCTGTTCCCTGAGCCTTTGGTGTAGAGGTTGCATTGTAGATGTGTCAGTTAGCGCTGGGCACCTGTATTAGTTGCTTTCCTGTTGCTGTGATAAAACACCATGACCAAGACCACTTATTTAGAAGGAAGAGTTTATTTGGTTTATGGTTCCATGAGTAGGGTCCTTAATGGCCAAGGAAGCATGGGAGAAGGAGGCGGGAACAGAAAGCCGAGTGATCCCATCTTCAAGCAGGCACAAGTAGAGAGAGACTGGAAATCCAGCAAGACTTAAGAGCTCTCAAATCCTGTCCCTAGTGAGGTACTGCATCCAGCAAGGCCATACCTCCTAAAGCCTCCCAAAATAGCACCATCAACTAGGGACAAAATGCCCAAATACATTCTCATTCAAACCACCACATTTCATTCCTTGGCCCCTGTAGGCTCATGACCATATAAAATGCATTCAGTCCACCTTCAAAAGTCTACATAGTCTTTACAGTCTCAGTACTATCCCAAAATCCAAAGTCCAAAGTCTCTTGAGACCCACGACAATCTTTTTAACTGTAACCCCTGCAAAATCAAAAGACAAATTCCATCCTTCCAACATATAATAGAAAGGAAAAATCCATTCCCATTCCAAAAGGGAGGAATGACAGTGAAGAAATTCTAGACCAAAACAAGACTGTAAACAGAAGAGCAAACACAAAATCCAGTAGCTCCATGCCTGACTTCTGGGACTTTACTTCCAAAGGCCTTAGATGGCTCAGCCTACCAGCTTTGTTGCATGAAACACACATCTCTCCTTTGGGCTGGTACCAGTTTATACAGCCGTTCTTGGCAGATGTCTTATGACTCTGGCATCTTGAACATCTTGGGGCCTCCACTATCAACCAGGCTTCACCTTCACAACTTCACACAATGGCCTGCCAGGGCCTTCTTCATGCAGGGATGCCCCTACTTCCTGCTGTCTGGCCTCAGGATCTCTGAACCCTGAGTCTATGGGGACATTCTCATTCAGACCAACACAACACCTCACAGACACTTATTCTTGATGCTGACCAGTTGAAAAACTTTGTAATAGTCAATATGTGTTGCATAAGGAAGTTTCTTTGATGAGTGATGAGAGGTACACTTGTCTGTGTGTCTCTGTGTATGTTTGTGTGAGTCTGTGTTTGTATATGTGTGTTTATGTGTGTCTATGTATCTGTGTATGTGTATGTGTGTGTTTGTTTCTGTGTGTGTGTATATGTGTATGTCTGCATGTATATATGTGTGGGTCTGTGTCTCTCTAAGTGTGTATGTGTCAATATATGTGTGTCTATATATTTGTGTATTTGTGTGTACATGTGTATCTCTGCATGTGTATATATTCGAATCTCAGTGTGTATGTCTCTGTATGTGTATGTGTGTCTGTGTGAGTATATATGTTTGTGACTCTGTCTCTCTAAATGTGTATGGTGCTTCTTTTCTCTCTGTGTGTATGGTGTTTTCTGAGAATGTGTATGGTATATTCTCTCTCTCTCTCTCTCTCTCTCTCTCTCTCTCTCCTCTCCCCCTGGCATTTCTGTGTGTGATGTTTTCTTTCCTTGAACCCTTTGCTTTCTGACCTCATGTGGGGCAGGGCGGTTTAGTATACTTTTTGTTGCTGTCCTAGAATCAGCCATTCTTCCAGGAGCCTCTGTTTCTTTTGTTGAATTGTGGTGTTAGAGATTGAGGTCTGGGTGCTCTGTGTGTGCTCAGGTGACATTTCAGACAAAGCATGGGAATGGATTGCATGTACTCTCTGTGTAAGCCACCTCTGTCTATGTCAAGTGAGTGTAGTGCTCTCAGCCCCGGCCATGGCAGCTCCCTTCCCTTACTCATCTGTACTCTCCTGCCCCACAGGACGAAACTTTCTCTTGCCACCTTCTGTTTGTTTGCTTACTTCCAGCCAATGCCTATACAGCAGCATCAGGAGCGTGCACACCAGTCTCCAGGGACAGCTGTGACAGGTTCCACATGCACTTCCTTCCCCCTTTCGTCGTACAGACCCCATTTCTACAGTTTTTAATTTCCCCACCACTTTGCCCCCTCTGTGATGAGGCTGTTTCATACACCTGTAAGCTAGTTTCTTCTCACAGTCTGTATTCTTTCCCTGAAACTCCTGCCCTCTTTAAATGATAAACAGAAAAACACCCGTATACTTCAAAATCTATCCTGTGTATTGTAAGTTTCACTGGGTTCTTGACAAGCACATGGTATTACCCACTATTATAGCATCATTAAGAATACCTTCACTGGGACTAGAGAGACAGCTCTGTGGTTAAGACCTGTGCTGCTCTTGCAGAGGACCCAAGTTCAGTTCACAGCACCCACATCAGGTAGCTCACAACTCTTCTGGCCTCTGTGGGTACTGTACTCAAGTGCACATACCCACATACAGACACATACATATACACATAATTAAAAATAAAGCCAGGGGCTGGAGAGATGGCTCAGTGGTTAAGAGCATTGGCTGCTCTTGCAGAAGATCCTGTTTGATCCCAAAACCCACATGGCAGCTAACAACTGTCCATAACCCCAGTTCCAGGGGATCCAGTGCCCTTTTCTGGCCTCCGTGGGCACTGCACAACATGGGTACACTTACATACTTGGAGGCATAACATTCATACACATAAAATTAAATAAAAAATAAAGTATTTAAATAAAATAATAGTTTCATTTCCATGAAACTCTCAGTGATTTGCCTATTTGTGTCTCTTCCCTAGCTCTGAATTTCTGGTAGTCACTGATACTTTTGAGCTTGTAATTTTGCATTTTCTAGTTAGTTGTATTAGTCCATATTTTTGTTACTATATCAGAATCATGGAGCCTGGCAAACTATAAAGAGAAGAGGTTAATGGAGTTCATGGTTTTGGAAAGAAAGAGGCATAATATTGGCACTGACTCAGCACTGTTGAGGGCTTCATGTCAGCCCCATAATGGCAAGAAGGCAGGTGGTGATGAGAAACCACATGGCCAGGCAGGAAGCCAGAGTGATGCAGCGCTTGGTTTCCCTCTCAACACTTTGTCCTGTGAGAATGGACTCAGAGCCCCATAAGCATTACCATAATCCCTCCCTAGGCAGCTATACTCCTGAGCTGGGACCTCCCAGCAGGCCCACCTCTGAAAGGTCCCATCACCTCATCACTTCTCACACTGCTACAATGAGTGAGCTTCCCACACACGAACCTCCAGAGGTCAAGGTACATCCAACCACAGGGGTCATCCAGCTGAAAGGACACAGTCTGAAGGCCTTTTACACATACACAGACCCCTTGCGTTTAGTTTCCCTCCTTTTATGGCTTGAGCGTTCATGTCTCTGTATGCCCAGATGGTGTTCCAGCATCCGGGTGTAATATGCAGCTTGCCTGTCCACTGATGGACATGTTGGTTGCGTCTACATTTGGTGATTCTAAATAAAGCTGCTATAAAAGTCGATGGATAGGTTTTTGTGGGACATACATTTTTCAGATCCATTGAGCAAATAATGTCTGGAGTTTATAGTAAGATTATGTCTAGAGTTACATGAAACCACTATACAGTGTTTCGAAGAGCTGTACCATTTTGTCTTCTTCCCAATAGTGCATGGGTTCACACCCTGTCAGCACTTGGTAGTGTCAGCCTTTTGGATTTAGCCATTCTAGTACATTTATAATGATACCGCATTATTGCTTTAACTTGAAATTTTCTAATGACAAATGACGCTGAACATCTTTTTATATGCTTTTTGCCATATTTTCCTCATTCTAAAATTGCATTGTGTATTTTTTTATTAAGTTTTAAAAATTGCACATGTTCAATAGAGCCCCTTTATCAGACATGTATTTACAAATACATTATCAGTCTGTGGCTTTATTGTTTCAGTCTCAATGTAGCTTTGCAGAGCAGAAGGTTTTAGTTTTCATGAATTCCGCTTTGACAAATTTATCTTTCACGCATCACACTTTGATGGTGTGTCATCCCAACACTTGAGAGGCAGAGGCAGGAGGATTGTTTCAAGTTTGAGGCCATGCTGGTTGATATAGTGAGTTCAAGGCAGCCAGGGTTACATAGCCTGATCTATTCTGTCAAAACAAAGGAAAAGAAAAGAAGTTATATGATTAATTCTAAGCACCTGTGATAATTACTATTTTGGGCAGTTGTAGAATTTTATAGAAACTCAGAAGTTCAGGGAATTTCATGAAGCGTGTTCAAGATTAGGTAGACAATCAACTCATAGCAATTTTTTTTAAAACAAAATCAATCTTGGAAAAATGAGGAAAGACATTATTTTGAGAAACAGAATTAAAAACTTAGTTTCTGGTGCTCCAGACTGCTGAACTTTTTAGCTTATGGTCCGTCAGTAAGCCATTGATCTGTCCTAAAGGTGTTCCAGGTGTCTTTGAGTTCACCATGTTTATCTTTTTCTTTTTTCTTTTCTTTTTTTAATGAGCTTTTAAAATTTTATACAACATTTCCCACTCACATCCATACCCCCTCCCGATCCATGACTCCCCCAACCAAACCCTGTGCACTCTGCCACACATGCTGAGTCCTATTCATTCAGGTGTTTGTGCCCAGTGTCCTTCAGTGTAAATGTGTCCACTGGAGTCTAGGCAGCACATCCAGTGGTCATATGTAGGTCATATTCACCAATGAATTTGAATCTCTTTATCTGATATTTTCATTCTAAGGAACATTCTAGTAAGTCAGGAGTTTGGGGGCTGGATAAACAGTGACTTTCAGTAGGATACTGAGGTTTTCCTAAACTAATAGAAAGAAAAAGAATGAAGCTTGATGGTGCTGGTTCCTTCCCTCTGGGGGGTCTTCTCTCTCTTTATTCCCTCCACTTGACTGAAGGAACAGAAATGAATGTGAACACTTGTTAAGTCATCACTTGTCAGGAATAGCTGATCAGACCTTGGGTTATGTCAACAAATGTTGCTCACCAGGGTTTTGGCCCAGCTCTGATCGTGTTAGGTTTCGGGTAATCAATTTATTCTAATATAAGCCGTATTGGGTAAGAGATTTTGTGCCTTTTTATTTCCTTTCAACAGACGCCAGAATCAAATGCTTATCTTGAGTCACAGCCAAACTCTGGCCATCGCAGGAGTCCCCTGTTGAGGATCGGCTCCTGACACCTCAGATGCTTTGTTAGCTTAGGCAGAAACTATGAAGAAACCACGGTAAAAACGATGCTCCTGATTTTCTTCTGATTGATTTGAGGCTCATTTAGGAAATTGGCTTTTGAAGGATGGAAGTCTTCTAGACTACAATCTTCCTCCCCCTTTATTGGGTCTACATTTTAGGTAATCAAAGAGCCCCCAAGAATTCGATCTTTAGACCCCATGATAAACAGCTACTGTGGGGCCCAGGAAAGGGAGCAGGAGTGATGTTTGGGGGAGTTGATAACCAGTCATGCCAGGATCAGAGGGAGACAAAACTGGGAGACTGAGAGTCGGTGTTGTTGGGACCCTCCACAGGAAAGAGGTTAGAGGTTACGGCAAAAGCCGAACTCTGAAGGTCACACAAGACACTGTCATAAAACCAAATAGTTTAAGATGTGGAAAGACAGGAATATCAGTGAGTGTCTGAGGCCAGAGATGGGTGCCCCCTGAAGGCTGGTCAGCAGTGGTAAACTCCAGTAGCTGCCGGGAACAACCAGGTGACAGACATGCTAAGCTACTACTGACTGTGCCCACCCACTGACCAATGCTTCCCAGTAGGAACAGGGTCTGGTGGGTCCCCCATGGCACCGATTCCTCCTTTGTCTTCTGGATGGTACACCTGGAACAGCTGGGGAAGCACAGATACATGGGGAGGTGCAGGCTAGAACTGGCTTACCAGCCAGTGTAAACTCTTTCAGCACTTTCACAGCCTGTTTGGTGGAACCAATGTGTGTGAGTAGCTCAGCGCTTTCCACAAGGGGGAAGCGGGCTCTGAAGAGACAAAAGAGTGGTGTGGACTGGGGTGCACCCGACCAGGCGTGCAGGCCAGCAGCAGTCAGCGTTAGCTGCAGTGCAGTGAGTTTTGCTGGTGCTTGGAAATATCCTCTTTGAGATCCATTGTTAAACCTTGTGTGGGTGAAAGCAGAGGTCTGTGGGTACCTGTCAGCTCATGTGTCTGTTTTATTAGCTAATGCCTTAAAGAATAACCCCCAAGCCTCCCTCACGTAGAAACCCCAGTGGCTTCTGCCTCTTTCTTCATTTGTCTCTGGCGTCACCGCTCTCTGGGTTAGCAATACTAACCCCATGTTCTTCCCACTTCAGCACCATTTCCTGATCTTCCTTTATGGGCTACTCATGCCCATCTCCCAGTACATCTCAGAATAATGCCTGTGCCTGCACTGTGCCATCACACAGTAACTCCTGAGGCTCATTTGCTTTTTTTGTATTCCCAGCTGGCCTGAACTTGCTGTGTAGACCAGGCACCCTCAGTCTCACAGAGATCCACCTGCCTCTGCCTCTCGAGTGCTGTGGTTAAAGGTGTGCACCACCACACCCGGCCCCTCGCTCTTTTTTTTTTAAGTATCTTAACTATTGGGTAGCTCCTATGGAGCTAGGTGCTGGTACAGAAAGACTAATAGCCCCTTCTTACTGCCATAAAGTGTATACTGTCTAAATTAACTCTAACAGCCACTAGCACAGTATTTCTGAGACTCTGCGTGGCCGCATCTAGTCTTTGAAGATGCTGATTGATGGTCTTATTGTTTTGAGACAATCTCTCAGCATGTAGCCTGGCTGACCTGGAGCTTCCTGCATGAGACCAGCCCAACCTTGACCTGTGACACTAACCCCTCTGCCTCCCCAGCACTGGGGTCCCAGTTTCATCGCCACACCAGCTTGCACGGCGTCCTTTCTTTGTTCTGATGTTTCTTTTTCTCATGATGCTATAGAGATTTCCTCAGTGTATCTTGTACTTTTCTCTTCACTGGGACAAAATATCTGACAGAAACGACTTAGGTGACAAAAGGTTTCTACTGGCTCACAGTGTGAGGGACAGTGTAGTAACAGGAGTGCGAGGTGGTGGGTCACACTGCTCCCAAGCCAGGAAGCAGAGACAGAAGTATTGGTGCTCAGCTGCCAGCCTCATTTTCCCCTTTTGATTCAGTTGAACCCAAGCCCATGTTGCCGTCCATGTTTAAACTCTTAGAAATACTCTAACAGATGCACCCGAAGATGTGTCTCCTAGGCAATTCTAAATCCAGTCAATGATGAAGATTAAGCATCACACTCCATCTCACATCTCCAGAGCAAGAGAACCAGTGGGAGATTTATGTGGGAGCCGGTTCTTGGCACTGTGGAGTCTGCAAGGCGAAGCCTGTCCTAGTTGCTTTCTGTTGTGATAAAACACTGACCAAAGCCAACTTCGAGGAGGAAAGGATTTATTTGCTTTATAGGTTTTAGTCCATCATCAGAGGAAGTCAAAGCAGGAACCTGGAGCAGTAGCTGAAGCAGAGACTGTGGAGGAGCGCTGCTTACTGGCTTGTTCCCCTGGCTTGCCCAACTACTGTTCTTACACAGCCCAGACACACCTGTCCAGGGATGGCACCACCCACAGGGGACTGGGCCCTCCTACATCAACTGGCAATCAAGAAAATGTCCCCCAGACATACCCAAAGGCAAGTCTGATGGAGGAAGTTCTTCAGCTGAGGTACCCCGTTCTCAGGTGACTCTAATTTGTGTCAAGTGGGAAAAACTAACCAGCACAGAGCCCCATCAGAATGAGAGGTGTGATTCCATCTCAGACCCAGCAGCATAGTTCCCCAGCCTGAGGCTGACGGCCTGAAGCCCAGCATCTCTGGTGTGTGATCCCCATAGAAAATGGACTCCTCATCTCAAGACAGAAATCGACTCACTCTTCTGCCTTTTCATATATTTCAGGCTCTCAGTGGCTTGGGTGATGTCCAACATTGGTGAGAGAAGTCTTTACTCAGTCTCGGACTCAAAGTGCTCATCTCTTCTGGAAAGTTCCTCACAGACATGCTGTGCTGGATAGCTTTAGTGTCAACTTGACACACCTGGGTTGAGGGAGCCTCAATCGGGAAATTGCCTCTATTGGACTGGCCTGTGGCCATGTCTGAAGGGCATCTTCTTGATGAGTGATGTGGGAGGGCCCAGCCCACTGTGGGTGGTGCCACCCCTGG
>NW_008360311.1:6800419-6802400 GCF_000622305.1 Nannospalax galili
GTTCCTCCATGGCCTGTGCTCCAGCTCCTGCCTCCAGGTTCCTGCCCTGAGTTCCTATCTTGGGCTCCCTGATGAACTGGTCAGAGTGTTTTGTCACAGCAATGAAGAACAAACTAGGACACATGCCTATAGGCAAAGCTTTGCCAGCTGTTTGGGCCTCTCCTAGCTAAGTCCAGGTAACTCATAAAACTTAGCACCACTAGGGCCTTGGCCTCATTTTGTGTTTCAGGATTCATACAGAGTTACCTGATCCAAACCATCTTCTGTCTGCTCAGTTCTGCAGTCTGAAATCTTTCACTTACCAGGAAAATTCTGACCAGACCAGCTCCTCAAGGCCTCTGACTGTCTCCACTACTACTACTACTACTACTACTACTACTACTACTACTACTGAGATTCCACTGGGCTACCAGGAAAATTCTGACCAGACCAGCTCCTCAAGGCCTCTGACTGTCTCTACTACTACTACTACTACTACTACTACTACTACTACTGAGATTCCACTGGGGAGACCTGAGGACCTTGCTGTTGGCTAGTTCATGACATTGACAGCTTTGCTAGGGGGTCAAGTGTGAGAGGAAATGCCGTATGTGGGAATGGAAGGATGCTGTTTGACCAGGAGGGACAGCTGACTGAGCCAACCACAGGCTGAGCAGAAAGTCAGGAGAGGCAGCCATGTGCCTTCATCACGTTTCCAAGCAGCAGCGTTTCCTTCATCTGACTTCTCCCAGCAGGTTGAGCTCTGAATAGCACTGTTCAGGCTGGCCTTGGCAGCTGGTGGGTCCAGAGGCTTTGAGGTGCATCATTTTCTTTTTACTGCCCAGTGTGTGTGAAGCAGAGCAGAGAACACAGTGGGTCAAGTTAGATATGAGTGGACTCAGCCATCTCCCGTTTGAGTCCAGTGGTCAGTACTGTTTGTGTGGCAATGGGAGCCCACTCGACCTCTGACCTGGTCCTGTGGCCATTAAAAGTCTAGCATAGGGGCCGGGGAGATGGCTTAGTTGGTGAAGTGCTTATTGTATAACAATGAGGACCCGAGTTCAGATCCTCAGGACCCATGTTAAAAAAAAAAAAAAAAGGCAAGCCTGGTGGTATGTGCCTGAAATCTCATCAAAGGGGAGACACTGACAGCATGATCCCAGGGACTCGCTGGTCAGCTTGTCTTGCAAGGTTCAGTGAGGGACCCTGTCTCAAAAAATAAGATGGAGCTCGGTATGGTGTCACATGCCTTTAATCTCAGCACTTGGGAGGCAGAAACAGGCAGATTTTTGTGAGCCCGAGGCCAGCCTGATCTACATAGTGAGTCAAGGCCAGCTGGGGCTACATAGTGAGACCCTGTATCAAAAAGCAAAGCAAAAAGAGATGGAGATGGAGAGCAAATGAGATAGACATCCAGCGTCAACTTCTGGCCTCTGCACACACTCATGTGCATCCATCCATGAACATCAATACATGTTCAACACACACACACACGCACACATGCACACACTGGATGAGAAAGGTGCCATGTCAGCTTCAGGGATGCATCCATTGTCATGTACAGAGATGACTGCTCTACTAAATGTCATGTATTGAATTTTGTCCTTCCTCCCAGATAGGAAGTCCTAACCCCTATTATGTCAGAATGTGACTTTGCTGAGAAGTGGGATCTCCACAAAGGCAATTAAATGGAAACACGCTTCTTAGGATGGGCCCCTGTCCTAGTTTGTCCTTCATTGCTGTGACAAAACACTCTTGACGAATACCAACTTGGGGAGGAAAGGGTTTATTCAGCCTACAACTCCCAGGTCTCAGTTCATCAGGGAGCCCAAGGTAGGAACTCAGGGTGGGAACCTGGAGGAAGGAGCTGGAACACAGGCCATGGAGGAATGCTGCTTACTGGCTTGTCCCCCTGGCCCCTGCTCAGCCTGCTTTCTTATGCAACACAGGCCCACCTGCCCAGGGGTGGCACCACCCACAGTGGGCTGGGCCCTCCCACATC
>NW_008360311.1:6803833-6837491 GCF_000622305.1 Nannospalax galili
CAAGCTCCACTGCAACAAACTCTGAGCACGCAATGGCTTTTCCAACCCAAAGTTCCAAACACTTCCACAGTCCTCCCAAAATCACAAAGGTCAGGTCTGTCACAGCAATATCCCACTCTCTTGTACCAATTTCTGTTCTAGTTTGTTCTTCATTGCTGTGACAAAACACTCTGACCAATACCAACTTGGGGAGGAAAGGGTTTATTCAGCTTACAACTCCCAGGTCGCAGTTCATCAGGGAGCCCAAGGTAGGAACTCAGGGCAGGAACCTGGAAGCAGGAGCTGGAGCACAGGCCATGGAGGAATGCTGCTTACTGGCTTGCTCCCCTGGCCCCTGCTCAGCCTGCTTTCTTATGCAACACAGGCCCACCTGCCCAGGGGTGGCACCACCCACAGTGGGCTGGGCCCTCCCACATCACTCATCAAGAAGATGCCCCTCAGACATGGCCACAGGCCAGTCCAATAGAGGAAATTCCCCGATTGAGGCTCCCTCGACCCAGGTGTGTCAAGTTGACACTAAAGCTATCCAGCACAGGCTCCATCCACTGTGATCGGCATCCTTATAGAAAAGAGAAGTGTTGACAGGCACTGAGCGAAGATGATACGAATGCATAGGGAGAAGATGGTCGCGTGACTGGGGCAGTGCACCCACCAGATGGGATCACCAAGGGTTACTGGCAGACGCCAGAGGCTTTGAGGGGCAAGAACAAGTTGTCTGGAGTGGTCAGATGGAGCAGAGCCCTGTCAGCATGTCAGTTTTGAACTTCTAGCTTTGTAAACTGCGGAGCACTGAGTTCATGCTGCCTTGAGCTGCCCACAGTTAGACACTTTTGCCTACACAGTGCCACGAAGCCAATCCTGTCTTGTGCTTGGTCAACAGTCTTTCATCAGGACAGCTTAGATCCCACCACAGGCCACATGGTTAAAGCCAAGGTTCTGGTTAGAGGGGATGGAAACGTGTTTTCAATGGGATTTTACTCAGCCGTAAAGGAAAATGAAATCATGACGTTTTGGGAAAATGGATAGAACTGAAAAGCATTTTGTTAAATGAATAAGCCTAGATGCAGAAAGACAGACACTGCATGTTTTCTTAGAGGTGGAGCTAGATGTAAAGTCATAGGTGTGCGCGCGTACGTGTGTGTGTGTGTGTGTGTGTGTGTGTGTGTGTGTGTAGGTCATGAGATTAGAAAGGGGACCAAGAGATCTTAAGCTGGGGGTCAAGAGAGCATAATGGAAAACTGGTGGCGTGAAAACAGAGGAGGCATACATGGGACAGGAGAGAGGGGCCAGCGAGAGGGATGCAGGGGAGCTGTGAGAAGACAGTGTACCAAGTGGACAAGTAGAAACGGAACATGATGACACACATGTATGAAAATGCCATAATGAACCCTCCCCTCATTTCTATGCTAATTTTTTTTCTTTGTCTTTTTGAGACAGGGTCTCCCTGTAGCCCCAGCTGGCTTGGAACTCACTATGTAGACCAGGCTGGCCTTGAACTCACAGAGATCCACCTGCCTCTGCCTCCCAAGTGCTGGGACTACAGGCGTGTGCCACCACGCCCTGCTTCTATGCTAATTTTAAAGCATAAAATTTAAATGTGATGCCAAAATCCCCAAGGCGAATCATCATGCTTTGGGACCCATCTGCATATGCAGTGGGGTTTGTCTAGAGGCTAATAACACATGTCCCATGCCAATATCAGACTCAGGGTAACATCTTCTATGTGATCTAGAAGTGTGGTGCTATCTAGAAAAGCACAGTGCACCACAGGTGGCTTTAACCTAATACAAAGTACTAAATTAAAAGTCCAGTTCCTTAGCCACATGTGTAGAGCTGGACAGCTATGTGTGACTAGTAGTTTCTTGACTGCATAGAATGTCTTCATCAGTACAGAAAGTTCTACAGGACACTGACAGGGAGGTATTCCAGTGAGAACTGTAGTTCAGAGAAATGCCCTGTATCCTGAAAGAAATCATCCTGAAAGAAACAAAGCTAACACAATGAACTTAGCTCTGAAATGGCCTTTTCATCCGCTGAAGGAATGTTATCATCTTGAAATCCCTGATGGGTGAGAGGATGGTTCAGCTCTGTTCTGAGAGGGCCGGGCTGCTGGCAGATGGAGAGCTGGGCCAACAGAATGTGAACTGAGTTGGCGTTGGCTGTCTGTGCTATAGACCCAACACAGAATCTGACCTGTCTGGGGAATAATTTGGGAGCACAACATCATTAGTGATCATTAACTCTGACTTGAGCAGGGCAAGATCAGCGATCCTGCCACATGGATTTGGGAGCAGTTCTCCCTGTAAATGAAAGCTAAATCCTCAAAGTTGGGTCTTTAGTACATTTCTCTGGTTTGGCTTATTTTTACTTTGTCTTTCCCCAGTGTTTGCTCATTGCTTTCTGTGTGTTAATTACTCACTGTCTCAGACCCACAGGACTATTAAGGTCTGAGAAGCTGAGGTCTCTGTCCCCAGATAGTGTTCAGACTGTATTTGCTGTTTGCCGGTCCCCATCTGTTGCTTGGCTCTATCCCCTCAGGCAGAACAGCTGTGCCAGCTGTGCCAGCTTGTAAGCGATCATCACAGCTGGACTTGTTGAATGCTGACATTCCCTCCGAGGAGGAGCTGGGAGGGTCATTGGACCCTCTGGTGTGGTTGCTTTGGGGTCACAACCACTCACCTATGATATGTAAGTCAGCCCAAAAAAACTCATTGGCTTCCCAGGGAAACTTTGGTTTGTCATTGGGACCATGGACGGAGGGCTCGGAGTTGTCTAGTCCCCACCCAGGAGGAAAATTCTCACAACACCATCCTTCTTGGAACTACAACTGTTCTATTTTGTTTCTCCATTGCTGTGACAAAACACTCTGACCAATACCAACTTGGGTACTAAAGGGTTCATTTGTCTTACATCTCCTGGGTCACAGTTCATCACTGAGGGAGCCCAAGGTAGGAACCCAGGGCAGGAACCTGGAGGTAGGAGCTGAAGCACAGGCCATGGAGGAATGCTGCCTACTGGCTCGCTCCCCTGGCCCATGGCCTACTTTCTTATATAACACAGAACAACAGTGGGCTGGGCCCTCCTATGTCACTCAACAATTATGAAAATACCCCAGAGACATGGCCACAGACCAGTCCAGTGGAGGCAATTCCCCAGTTGAGGCTCCCTCTCCCCAGGTGTGTCAAGTTATCCAGCAAAACGACCAGCCCCAGGACACACTTGAAGTTTGGTAGCATGTCGTCGTTTTGTTCCCTCATTATCCACAGTGGAACTTTGACATCCTCTGCAAACCTTGGGGTGAGAGAGGCACGCAAGGAGCTCTTGACCTCCAACTACAATACATTTTATTTGTCTGGGCCAAAAACAGACTAAATTTCCCTTTTTTTTTGGTCTTTTTGAGACAGGGTCGCCTTGTAGCCCCAGCTGTCCTGGAACTCACTATATAGACCAGGCTGGCCTTGAACAGAGATCCGCCTGCCTCTGCCTCCCGAGTGCTGGGATTAAAGGCGTGTGTCACCAGGCCTGGCCAAATTTCCCTTTTATTGCAGTTGAAGGCGCACGTCAAGGAGTTGTGGTTAGAAAACACCTCTGAGTTCCATGGGTGACATATAATACTTTATAGACACAGGATATGACAAAAATTCTCCCTGGTTGGATTAAAGAAATGAACATACAATGCTGTGGAAAACTTAAGTGAAGTGAGGGGCTCTAAATTTTAAATGCATTGCTGGGAAAGGGCCTTACCCTGACTTTGAAGGGTGGGAAGTTGCACGGGTCACAATTCAGAAAATCGTTTCTGTGGTTCCACTGGAAAAAAGTACCATGTCTGGTCTGCTGCAAGGACAAGTTGGGCTTTGATGAGGACTATTGTGGTGGTGTATTGGAGGCTGTTCTGGAATTGTAGCCTGGGACTTGGGTGCATCTTAGGAAGCTAGGTCAGCAGCTCACCTTGCCATGGCCAGCCCCCAGCGATGGGACTGACAGGTGTCAATGAAAGACAGAGAAGAGAAGAAACAAGAGGAAGAAGTTCTATAGGAGAGTACTTTCTGTTGATGGTAGAGATATCCTCCCCCCTTTTTCTAGTCATCCCACTCTGGGTAGTCTGCCCTTCCCCCCAGCAGACATGTCAACATTTCTTATCTGAGGAAACACAGAACATAGTAATTCAACCCCAGTTCTAACCCATGTATGTGTGGAAGGATGTATGTTTAGAAGGGTGTGCATGGAAGAATGCACATATGGAAGGATGGATGGATGTACATTCAGAGTCGCTCTGAATGATGAGCGTTTTGAATGATGGGGTTTGCTAGAACTTTTGATTCTGGTTTTCTGCAACTTAGTTCTTGCTGTTTCTTCCTAAGTCCTAAGCTTACAACACTGCACTCTTCTCTTACACTGGGGCTCTTTTCAAAAGATACAGACCATTCCGGGCTAGTTTACTTTCCCATCAACAGTGTTGAGGGTTCCGTTTGCCCACATCTTCACTAGCTTTTGTTGTTACTTGTTTTCTTAATATCTGCTATTCTGATGGCATCTCAATGTAGTTTCTTTTCCTTTCGTTGTGTGTATGTGTGCACGTGTGTGCATGTGTGCATGTGTGTGTGAGTGATGTATGTGGGTATGCACATGCCACGGCATGCTTGCGCAGGTCAGAGGACAACTTTGTGGAATCACTGCTCTCAAGTTTATGTGGCTTTTGGGGACTGAACTCAGGTTACCAGCCTTGAGTGACAAGTATTCTCTTGGCTGAGCCATCTCACCAGCCCTTTTTAAATCTTTGTTTTACTTTGTCAATGCAGTTTCTTTGGTAGGGTGGGGAGGAGGGGCGGGTTCTCATTACGTAGCCCTGCCTGGAACTTGCTATGTAGACTGGACTGTACTCAGTCTCACAGAGATCTGCCTTCCAAGTGCTGGGATTAGAAGCGTGTGCCACCATGCCCAGCTGTCAATGTAGTTTTAACGTGCAACTCCAGCTCAGCCTCTCTCCTTTGTGGACTCCAGATCCACATATCCAGTCATCTGCACAGCTTGTCCACGTGGTGGTCCCATGAGCACCTCATACTTAACATGTCCCAAGCTACTCTTCAAATCCAAATCTCTTCTGGTTATGGTCTTTCTTCCTCATGCCTTTTGGCAATCCCCACATTCCAGTTGGTTGGCCCCAAACATGGACATTCTCCCTCTTACCGCCTCCTTGACTACCATTGTCTACCACAGTCTCTCCTGGAGATTATTGCAGTGGCTTCCTAGAATCCTCCCTGCCTCCATCCTTGCCTTCTCAGCTTCTAGGACTAGTAGCCAGACTCCAGAAGCCAAAGGAGAGTTTTGAGCAGATGAGTGAGAAAACTTGACTTGTTTGGAAACAACCTCTGTTCTCAACTGCCGCTCCCTCAGTGAGGCCCATCATGATGCCTTAATGTAAAGTGGAAATCATAAGCTGACCCTTCCCTCACCATTTTGGGTGCTCTGATCAATTGTTCATAGCACTAACCATTTTAATATTCATATATTATTTAGCTACTTACCACATTTGTTTGACTGTATCATTCTACCCAGCCCATAGACCGTAGGCTATAGGAAGGATGCTTTATCTATTCACAGACATACTCATTTGTTGCACAGTAAACATTGTTGAATGGTAAAGCCATTTTTTAATATACCCAGGTATCTTCACACGTGTTCTTTGAGGTCTGCATTCATCCCCCGCTGCTCCTAGATGAATTACTGATGAGGTTTTGTAGCTGTCCCAGTGGAGATAGACAGGAAGGCTCACTTCTTGACACAGGGATGGTATGAGTTCAGTATAATGCTGTAAATAAGCATAATGCTAAATCCCAACCTCTCTTAGCTTTTGCATCCTATTGGAGAGGGAGCTGTCATGCCATTGTTATCTGATATTTAGGTCTTTCCCGTTACCATTTCCCTGTATTCCAGAAGAAATTAGGAATTATTAGTAAAGGAAAATAGATTTACTTAAGAGTTGGCCAAACTGGGAGTGGGGAGGAAGAAACCGAACTTCCTCCCCAGTGGGCCTGTGGTCATCTTACTCCAGACCTGGAGCAGATCTGGCTGTGAGCAGTCTAACTGGTCCTTTTGGGGGATGTGACTGGCCCAGGCTTCTGCTGTCTCTCTTTTTTCAGACATAGCTTTTTATTTAGTCTGGGCCTAGGGAAATGGGTAGAGCATTCTTTTTGAAAACAAAATATCAAGGATTTTACAGGATGGTGGGTGTGAGATTCCCTACCTGCTCCTGGCTGGCAGGCCTCCGGTACATTCCCCTGAATGTTGGGTCGGTGGAGGCCTTTTGTATCTTTCTTTTGGAGGTCAGCTTGAAACTCTGACTCTTGAATGCCCGACCATGAGATACACGACTTTTTAAAGTGTGGTAGCCAAAGGGAGGGTTAGCAGTGTCTCTCTTAGAATTTAGAATACTTCCTCTTTTGCCACAGGGTCAGTGTAGAATGTTCTGTGAAGAACTGAAACGGGAACTGCACCTTTCAAATTAGACACACAGGGACAGAGTGGGGCAGAGGGAGAAGTTGCAGCTTTTATTTCTGCGGGCCCAGGGAAATTACCTGCAAAGCCTGTGCACTAGACAGCAGTCCTTCTCCAGTGTATCTAGACAGTTTAGTGTCATTTTAGATCCACTCTGTCATTGGTGGGTGTTGGGGGTCATAAGACCTTCCAACCTACTTCACAGTACAGCATACAGTTCTGTGCAACTCAGGACCGTGCACAGGTGTCTCTACCTTATGGGTCATAAACGTCAATAAAGATGAGTTGGAATTCCAAGTGGGAAAGCATGTTTACAGAAGCAGAAGCAAAGTTAAAAGGAACGCCTATTTCCTCAAGCAGACAAGAGGACTGGCCACCTTGGCTAAACTGGAACCTGTTTTCCTTAGCCAGCAAGAATGCTGGCTTCTCAGGTTACCTGCTCTGGGCTTTTTTCAAGTAATTTTAGTTTTCCTCTTCAGAATCATGATTAAGTCAGGTTCACGTCCCACCTGATTATTCCCCAGCCCCAGCTCAGGAGCCCAGGCTTCTCACCCTCTGCAGGGGGAAGAAGGAGGGAGGGAAGGAGCCGCACGGCATTGAACTCAGTGTTTTCACCATCTGTCCTCAGTTCATGAGGCCTGGCCCGTGCAGACTCAGGTGTTCCCCTTGAGACTCATTTTGTGAGTTTCTAGGGACCTTTCTACCCTCTGTGACTAGTTCATGGTGATTAGTCCTATGATGTGGGACATGGCTGGCCATTCAGTGACACCAACTCTGTCCGCGGCTCGACAAGACTCTCTGGTAAAACCAAGGAAAGCATCTTTGAAGATGCCTGGCTCCCACACATCCCACAAGACCCACGGGAATATCTCCTACATCCTAGGCTGTGTGGAAGAGCAGTTCACCCCAATAATGCTTTTCAGCATGGTGAGCCATGGCACAGCCTCTCACCCCAATCATGGAGCAGGCCCCTGAACATTCACTAGGTCTCACAGTGTAGGAGGAAAACAGCTTCTTCCCAGTCCTGAAAGAGATGCAAGGGAGGCGATGCGGGGCCTGATTACAGCTTCTCCAGAGAAACTCTTGTTCTTTGCAGTTCAGCCCAGCTGTACCCCAGGAGCTGACACGTGGCTTCCGGGTTCTGTCTTTGCAAGTCCCGTAGGAGCATTTGGGGCCTGTTATTTTGTTGTCAGCCCCTGGGCAGATCAAACCCAGACAGGATGAGCCTTAGCTTAGCATTCCCCTTTCAACTTTAAAGCACTGCAGTAAAGAGTTAGGGTTGTCAGGCTGTCCCCTAGGTCGTCTCCACTGTCCCACACACATTCCTTCCTGACAGAGCCTTCCTGAGGCTGGCTCCCAGATCCCAGATCCAGATCCCGACTTTGATGTCATTTTCCACGGAGGCCTGTTCTGCCTGTGCATTCGAAAGCAGGAGCTCCTTGAGCTTTCTCCACTCGTTCTTGCTCTCCTTACATTGTTGCAGTCTGTTGTCTGATAGTCACGCGGTGCGGAATGATGGGTTTAATTTACTGTGCAATCATTGCAAAGTGATGTTCATTCAAACCTACCAGGCAGCCTGAATGTGCTAGGTTCCATGGTACATGTATCAAAGTAGTAATGTAATAAAAACCAGTATGTGCAATACACACAGCATGGCCTATCTCTCCTAGGGTCATGATGAACAGAGAAAAGAATGCGATCAGGAACCTGGTAAACATGGAATATCTGAAGCTGCTTCTGGAGCAGCAGTTTTACAGAAAACTTTCTCTTTAATATTCCATTTATTTTTATTTTGTGTGTATGAGTGTATTGCCTCCATGTATGTAAGTGTACCCATATTGTGCAGTGCCTGTGGAGGCCAGAAGAGGGAGTCAGATCCTGGTCCTCTGCAAGAACAGCCAGTGCTCTTAACCTCTGAGTCATCTCTCCAGCTCTGTAAACTCCTGTTTTAAGAAGTAGTAGGAATACACTCTAAAATGACAAAAAGTGGGGCTGGGAGATGGCTCAGCAGGTAAAATGCTTGCTGCGCCACACGGAACTGAGGTTGGATCTCTACCACTCATATAAAAAGCCAGGCATTGTCACGTGCATTTGTAATCCCAAGTGCTATGGAGATGGAGACCGGGGTCCCAGGGGCTTGCTGGCCAGCTAGTCTAGCCAGTTGGCAAACTCCAGGTTCAGTGGGAAATGTGTCTCAGAAAATAAGGTGGAGAGCGACAGAGGAAGGCATCATTGCTTATTATGACTGTGAAGCATTACACAGTGCTTGCTATTGAATGTGCTGTTATGTTTTCAGACTGTCAGCACAGCTCGTTCACCATCAGCTCTGGAAGAATGTGATGGCTCCATCATCAGCAAATAAAACTTTTCCAGGTCCATTGTAATCATATGGGACCACTGATGATTGAGATGTTTGTATGTGGCTCATGACTGCAAAGGATACTTTGGTAATTAATTTCTGTCTCCCACATCCGAGTATTAGCTCTGGGAGGCCAAAGGTTGCCTGTGCTGCATCACCATGGCCTCTGTGGAGCCCACTTCGAGTCTAGCACCTGGTTCATGTTGGGAAACATCAGGGGCATTGCAGTATAGAGCTGCACTCAGGTCTAGGAGCCACACGGCCCTGCAGGGATAGCTGTTCCTCGCTGGGTGTGTGCTTCTGAGTCAGTTCAAAACCTCTCTGTGTCTCAGTTTCTTCAGCTGTAAAATTAGTGCAACTGTACCGGTAGCAGTCCATTATT
This sequence comes from Nannospalax galili, assembly GCF_000622305.1. Taxonomy (NCBI): domain Eukaryota; kingdom Metazoa; phylum Chordata; class Mammalia; order Rodentia; family Spalacidae; genus Nannospalax; species Nannospalax galili. Next base: position 6,813,070 of record NW_008360311.1, read on the forward strand.
AAGGGTCTTAGGGACTAGTATAAAATGTGCTAGATTCTTAGCTTTCAAACTGCTTGTTATTATTTTTAGCTACATGGGCTATGCTATGGAGTAGTTGAAGAAGTGTTGGGAGATGGTTAACTAAAAAGAGCAATCTTTTCATGCAGTCCATGGAAATTTCACTTGTGTAGTGTTTCAGGAAGCATAAAGTCACTACCAGTGTCCTGGAGCTGAGCGATGCCTCCAACCCCTGCCTTAGTCACACCAGGGCACTGTGCCTTTGTGACTTAAGCACATGCTTTGGAGATGGATGGATTAGGATCAAATCTTGTCTCTTTCACTTATGAACTCTATGGTATTATGTATCATTAAATTTCTCTAAGCCCCTGTTTCCTTATCCAGTGGATATGATAGTACTAACTTAACAGGCCTGCTGTGATGATCTCATGAGAGAGTGTGTTATATGCTAGTGTTGTGAAGATCCCATGACTGGGAAGGTTGGTGTTGTGTAGATCTCATGACTGGATACATGATGGCATTGTGAAGATCCATGACTGGATATGTGATATTTTGGGGAGGAGCCCGCCACTGGGTAGGTGATAGTATTGTGTAGATCCCATCAGTTTTCTCTTTCTTTCCTTTTTTTTGTCTTTTTGAGACAGGGTCTCCCTGTAGCCCCAGCTGTCCTGGAACTCACTATGTAGACCAGGCTGGCCTCAAACTCATAGAGATCTGCCTGCCTCTGCCTCCCAAGTTCTGGGACTAAAGGCGTGTGCCACCACACCCAGCCTTCAGTTTTCTTTTTAAAATATATTTTATTGATTCTTTGAAAATTTCATACAATGTGTTTTGATTGTTTTCAGACCCCCCCTTTAACCCCCATATTATCATCACCTCTGACTTCATGTCCTCTAGTATTAATGTCTTTTTCAAAAGCCTATCAAGTCTAATTTATGTTCCTCAAATGCTCTTGGGTCCATCCCCTGGAGCCTGGTCACCCTACCTGGACTTACTCCCTTAAAGAAAACTGACTGTCCCTCTTCCAGCAGTTATCAGTTGGCTCTTGCTCCTCAGCTAGGCTTGGCTTCGTGTCCATCTCCCCCATCAGCGATAGGATTTGTTTTGCTTGAACTCCAGCAGGTCTTGTGCATGCTGTCACAAGTGCTGTGGCTTCATGTCTGCAACTGTCATGTGGTATCCAGACAACAATTTCCTTGTATTCCTCCACCTCCTCTGGAATCTGTTGGTCCCCTCTTTCACAATGACGCCTGAGCCTTTGCAGGAGAGGGTATGATGTAGGTGTCCCATTTAGGGCTGGCACTCCACTGTCTGTTATTCCCTGCATGATGAACACAGTAAGTCTCTATGTTAATCGACATCCACTGCAAGAAGATTCTCCAGTGAGAGTTAAGAGGTGCACTAATCTATGGGTCTAACAGTAAGTTATTAGGAGCTGGTTTACTACTACTAATACATTTAGTAGGTTCTCCGCTATGGCCTATGACCTGTGTAGGCACAGGTCCTTGGCCCTGATTACAGTGTCAGGTATGAGCTCCATCTTGAGAAATGAGCCTTAAATACGACCAGGAAGTGGTTGGTTACTTCCATAACATTTGTGCCAGTTTACCTCAGTGGGCATATCTTGCTAGGCCAGTTGTTGTTGTAGCTTGCAGGGGTCATAGCTGGGCAAGGCTGATGATTACTTTTCTCTTCTGGTAGCATGCACAGCGCCTTCCAGCACTATGAAAGCTAGCCAGTAGAGATGAAGCTTTGAGGTCAGCACCAACCTAATTGTGCTACCCAGATATGTGGTGTCTTCAGTACTAGGCTTTTACTTACTGATCTTGGCAGGTAACCAAGAGCAATGGCAATAGCTAATATTGTCTGAGGGTCTATGTGACCCTCTGGTCGACAAATCCAGAAGAGGGAGCCCTTTCTTGATATTGGACTTTTTATTTGCTAGTCTGTGGTGTCTGCTAGGGACATTGTCTCCCCCCCCCCATTATAAGATGACTTTATTTAAACTCCTTTTGTATTGTATGTGTATATACTTTAAGAAGCTTCTATAGTAACCGATTTCCATATGAGTTTTTCAAAGGGCCCCTTGAGTTAGTTATTCCTCCTCATTCCTTAGCACATTACAAATAGAAAGGGAGCTATCATGAATATTATTATTTCTAACAGTAACGTTATTGAAAAGCAGTAGATAAGGACTGTATGTTTGGGATAAGTCTTAAGAAATTGCACATAGTGGTCGTTTTCTTTTTAGTTTGCATCATAATCAGAGTGTAACTTGGATGTAATGGCAGTATAAGGAAAACCAAATTAAAAGATTTCAGTATAAAATTAATTAAAAATGTTTCACTCCCTGCTTTTCCCAACTTATATTTATGGGAAGTAGTTTTCTAATAACATAAATGCAAACCAGATGGCATACACAAGGAATGTTTTAAATTCCAGTGCATGGATTTATGGGCACATGAAACCCTTCCCATGAACACCATTGAACTTTCTGTACTGAATGCATTATGTAAATCAAAGGGCTGGTGTTATTTCAACCAGACTCCACTACCATTCCCAACTTATATTTATGGGAAGTAGTTTTCTAATAACATAAATGCAAACCAGATGGCATACACAAGGAATGTTTTAAATTCCAGTGCATGGATTTATGGGCACATGAAACCCTTCCCATGAACACCATTGAACTTTCTGTACTGAATGCATTATGTAAATCAAAGGGCTGGTGTTATTTCAACCAGACTCCACTACCATAATATCCCTCTCCTCATAAAAATCTCTCACCTTAAAAGCTTCAAAACATTAATATAAAATCCTTAGCATCTGATTTACTGAAAAAACTGTTTGTATAACTTTGGAAATTCAGATTTCCAGTTAGTTCTGTGATAAGCTGGGCAAGAAAACCCGATTTGCATTTAGACATTCTTCGTTGGGTTTATTTCTTTGGTGAAACTGTATACCTCTTCCCACGAAGAGAGGAAAGGGGTACAATTTATGAAAACGTCCTACTACAACATTGCATATCAGTTCAGAACAAACCCAACGCACCCGCCCTGGGCACTTCATCCAGTAACTCCTCACCAGTACAATCAGCCTCCATGCTTAAGCACCCTAAGTGGATGCTCGTGCGTGGACGTTTGGGTAGCTCTTTTGGTGAATGTACATTTGACAGGATGTTTTCTCCTTTTTTTCCCAAGACAAGTAAATAATTAACATAGAAGTCAGCTTTGTCTTGTCAGTGTTCATGGGTGTTTAAGGAAGGCATTCAACAGTTTTCACATCTAGTGCCTGGCATTCGCTGTGGCTGTCTCCCAGCCTACTTCTAAACTGCAGGCTATGGAAGCTCAAGGCTGTGTTCTGAAGGTCAGTGAGCCCCATGGCCTCAGGCAGGTCCAGCCCTCGGGCTGCCTCTTGGCTCTGCGTCTGTTTCCTGTGTGACTTTCTCGCCATCTGTTAGGTCTTTGGGGTTCAGGCTGCTGTTTTCTGTCTCCACATGCCGACATGAGATTCTGACAGCTAGAGTTGGGGGAGATGGGGAGTGAGGTAGAGAGAAGGGGCTTTTCTGTGCACCTCTCAGTACCCGGGGCGCTTGGTCAGGCTGTTGGGGGAAGAAGACTGAGCCATGCTTCACTCTTCGCTCCCTACAACCCTTCCTTATGTCTTTACATGTAAGATTTTATTTATTTATTTATTTATTATTTATTTATTTGCTTAGAGGAAAACTCGTATATAGTCCAGGTTGGCCTTGAACTCTCAGCTCTCCTGTCTTAACCTCTCAGGTGCTAGGAGTGTGTGCCAACAGGCTTTCTTAGCATCTGTGTTTATAAGCCTTCCTCCCCTCACTCAAGCCCTTTTCTGGTGTTACAGGTCCATACTTTGAAGCCCCTCTTCGCTTTCAGCCAGTGGAGAGGGAGGATCCAAGTATCACTTAGCTGGTTTTAGAGTACCGTGCCTGAGTGAGGTCCCTGTCAGCAGTGCCGTTTGGAGCTGTGTGTGCCCGCACCACAACCTAGTCTCACCTCATGCAGGGTAACAGTGCAAAAGAAATTTAACTGGCAACTTAGACTTACTGGCTTAATTTTAGTATTGGTAACTAACTTCCTTATTGAGACCTTATGCTTTGACTATAAGTTGCACTATGAGGGCTGGGATGTAGCTCAGTTGGTAGTGTGCTTGCCCAGCATGCACGAAGTTCTGGGTTTGATCCCTAGTGTAAAGCAAGCATGGAGCTGAGCACCTGTCATCTTGGCACTCAGGAAGGAGAGACAAGACGACTGCAAATTCATCTTTGACTGCACAGCGTGTTTGAAGCCAGCCTTGGCTATGCGAGATCCTATCTGAAAACAAAACGGAAAAAAAATGCACTGTAGTTGTATGAAGTGCTGATTGTGACCTTTAAATAGAATGTGATGCAGCTCCATCACCTCTGTCTCCTCGAGAATGCAGAAGAGGTGTGAGCTGTGGAAAGAGCATCTCTGCTGCAGTGTTTTACGAAGGGCATTTGACATGCTGTTGACGAGAGCGAGATGTGATAGCTTACCAGATTTTAAAACGTGGAGAAAAAGCCCGTAAGTCAGGAGTAAACCTATCAAAGCCTTAAATACAGGAAGGTCTTTTGTGTCTTTCCATACAGATCCATGGCCAGAAATTAAAAAGGAAAAACTGGCCGAAGTGTTCTAGAAAAATCAGGTTCTCATTGATCCTTTCCTTCTTAAAATCATCTTGATAGACTCCTTTACATTTTAACACACAATTCAGAGAGGGCAAATGAAGCCCTCCATCCAGGTCCCTCTGGAGGACATCTCGCAGAACTACAGCACAGCACAACAGGAACACTGACACTGATACAGGCAAGATGTAGAACATGTCTGTTACCATGGGAACCTTCAGTCACCTTCTTCTAACCTCAGGCCTGCTCCTTTTGACCGCACCCCCTCCTTAAGCTCTTGAAAGAGCTCATTTGGTTTTCATTTGATCTTTTCGGTGATGCTGAGGAAGTCGAATCATGTGATATGTAGCCTGCTGGGAAGTTTTTTCAACTCTGTAATTCTTAGGGCCATCATCTGGGTGGTTGTGTCTGTAGTTCAAATTCTGCAGTGTGGGTATACCAGAGTTTGCTTAACCATCACTACCAATTGGGTTGTCATGCTGGGTGGCCTCTGTTGTCAACTTGAAGCACCTGGGTGGAGGGAGCCTCAACTGAGGAATTTCCTCCACTGGACTGGCCTGTGGCCATGTCTGTGGGGCATGTCTGGGGAGCTGGGCTGGGTGATGTCAAATAAACCCTTTCCTCTGCAAGTTGGTTTTGGTCTATTATAGCAACAGAAAGTAACTAGGATGGCTGTTTACTTTGCTTTTTTTTGAGTTGTTGGCATATTCTGACATGAATCCTCTGCTGGATGAAGAGCTGTAGAGATTTCCTCCCACTGTGTGTGCCTCTTCACTCGCTCGACAGCTTCCTGTGACGTGCAAAAGCATTTACTAAGTCAGTTTATAGGAAGCTGCAAGGAGGCGATGGAGGTTGTGTTAAACCAGACGTAGAAAATACTTTACTTTTACATTATTTTTGTGTCCACAAAAGACACATGAAACTAAAGCTCTGAAGTCGGAGGTGCTAATTCCTTCCAAAGCGTAGAATTCCCGGTAATCTGAGTGAGAGCTGTACTTTCTGTGAGGTTACACGATCGTCTTAGGAGACAATAGAACCATGTTGAAATTTACTGAAGATATCAAATTGCTAATCTCCACATAAAGAAAGAATTACTGCCTCCCTAAGAATTTCCTTTCGGGGTGATGGTTAACTTTTCCAGCTTCTCTGGGTGCTTTTAGCCTTTCATGTGCTTTATTTGTGGTATTACTTTTGCAACACAATGCTCTTGAGAATTCACAGCCTATCTAGTTTCCTCAAAAAAGTGTTTTAGAAGATTCTGTGGCTGGGTTTGGTATTACAGTAACACTGTATTTGACTGGACGAAAATTACCTTGGAAGTCTTGGAAAATTTTCTGAAAGATAGTGCAGATGTCCACTTCATGACTGTGCCTGCAGTTCCCACTCATTCTCTTCTGAGGAAGGAGGGTGTATGCACTGCATGAATCTTTAACCCTCATTTCAGTCTCATTAGCAGTAACGAGTTCCTAGAACTACAAACCCCTTGCCTTGTCCTGTTTATTTTCGGGCACAATTGCTAATGTGACATGAAAGCTGGGCAGCGATGGCAGGAAGAGCAGACAAGCTCAGGAGCCACAGGTGACCCGGAAACTTTCTTCTTGAATTATAGAATTTGAAATAGCAATCAGATGTCTCCACGCTGCAATGTAGGTCTAGGAAAAAGTAATGAATTCTGAATACAGTGGTGACAGTGTGGTGACTAACAGCCTGGCGGGAGCCCCTCTTAGACTAATAGTGTGTTTCCTTCCTTACTGGGGCCAGTGAGACGGCTCAGCAGTAAAGGTGCTTGCTGGGTAAGCCTGGCCACCCACGTTTGAGCCCCCGAATATACGTAAAGGCAGAAGGACAGAACTGAAAACACAAAGTTGTTCCCTGCTGTCCACACACATGTACCTGGCACATGTACATCCACAACACACACACACACACACACACGATAATAAATAAATAAATAAATAAATAAATAAATAAATAAATAAGAGCAATATTTGGATGGAGTTTCTAGGTTAGAACTGGGAAGCTGTCATCTTGTATGTCGAGTCTTGACAGTTTCTTGCAGTTCATTCTATACAAATTGCTCAATCAGAACATGTAATAGTAAAGATGTTTTTGAAACAGGGTCTAATGTAGCCCAGGCAATCTCAAACTCGATGTGTAGCTGACAATGACCTTGAACTCCTGATTTCCAGTCTCTGGCTTTCAAGTGCTGGTTTTACAGGCATGTACCACCATCCCTACCTTTAAGATATTTCTTTTTTTTAAACTATTTTGTTTACATTTTTATTTTATGTGCATGAGTGTATTGCCTGCATGTATGTGAGTGCACCCGTGTCATACAGTGCCGCGGAGGTCAGAAGAGATCTTTGGATTCCTCTGGAACTGGAGTTAAGGATGGTTCGTAGCCGCCATGTGGGTGCTGGGAATCGAACCCAGGTCCTCTGCAAGAGCAGCCAGTGGTCTTGACCGCTGAGCCATCTCTCCAGCCCCCCTTTAAGATATTTCTTAATGGCAAAATCCTAGACTGCTCTCATTGTGTTAGGTGAGTGGAAGTGAGATAGAAGGGAAGGCAGCCTGTTGAATCACATGACACAGGTACAGAGGAGTGAATTCTGTACAGTGGTAGAACATGCCAAGTACAAAGACCAAGACTTAATCGCTTCCATCTTCCCAAGCATCTGTGTACATAGATGAGTTCTCAGGTCCGTGGAGGCAGATGAGCCTGGATCTGCCAGGGTAAGAGGAGCCAGGCTCTCAGCATGACAGAATGCCGCAGCTCTTGTCCAGCCCCAAGAAGCAGCAGTTATATCTGCAAACTCTGTTGTGAAGAGGACAGGCCTGAGCTGTGTCAGCCGTGGCCTCTGCTGAGCTGGACAGACAGTTGCTCCTCTGTGGCCCATATGAAAGTTGGATGGGTTTGGTGCTGGGACAGCAAAAGAAGCAGGAGAAGCATGCAGAGAGAACTATCCAAAAGGAGGGTGCTTCATACCCCATCCCTGGGACCCTTAGACTTATTTACAACATTACAGACTAATTTCAGAAAAACTTTTTTTCTTATCACCCTGTCTGTGCATTGTACCTGCTGAATTACCTGGGAAATGACTTGGTTTATGAGCTATCCTGTTTCATGGAGAAGGAAAGCTGGTTTCCCATCTGAAACACAGCTGCATTCTGAAGGAGCTCACCCAAGTGTTGGTCCAAGTAGCCCATGTCAGTTTTAAAAATCATTCAACCTTTGATTTTAGTTGGTGTGTGTGTGTGTGTGTGTGTGTGTGTGTGTGTGTGTGCACTTTTCTTTTTGTGTAGTGTTGTCCTAGTTTGTTCTTCATTGCTGTGACAAAACATAATGACCAATACCAACTTGAGGAGGAAAGGTTCATTCAGCTTCCATCTCCCAGGTCACAGTTCATCAGGGAGCCCAAGATGGGAACTCAGGGCAGGAACCTGGAAGCAGGAGCTGGAGCACAGGCCATGGAGGAATGCTGCTTACTGGCTTGCTCCCCTGGCCCCTGCTCAGCTTGCTTTCTTATGCAACACAGGCCCACCTGCCCAGGGGTGGCACCACCCACAGTGGGCTGGGCCCTCCCACATCACTCATCAAGAAAATGCCCCTCAGAAACGGCCACAGGCCAGTCCAATAGAGGAAATTCCCCGATTGAGGCTCCCTCAACCCAGGTGTGTCAAGTTGACACTAAAGCTATCCAGCACAAGTGTATTATTAAGAATACCTCACAGATCCTCTACTGTGCTCAGTCATGGAGCCCTGATTGCACACAATAGAGAGACAAGAGGAAAGCGAACACGAAGCACTCATTCGCTTCTCTGATGCTGCACAGTAATCGTCGCTGTGTGTGTTCGCTCTGGTTGAAGAGGGAAAGGCACAAAGCTGTACATTGTTCGGGAATGAGTTTCAAGGGCTTTGTTTGTTCATGGAAGGAAAAAAAATACATGGAGGACCACCTTTGCACATGGCAAGTAAAAGGAAAATTTAACTAACAGTTATAAATCCCAGGAAATCTGTCCTTTTGACCTGGGGTCCAGGGTTGCGTTTGTACCTTGGGCCAGCTTTGCCTTGCTGTCAGGTGAGGTCTGGAGCTTTAAGAAAAAGATTTTGTTTATTTTTATGTGTATGAATGTTTGGGCTGCATGTATGCAAGTGTACCACATGCATGCCTGGTGCTCCTGGAGGCCAGAGAGGGCGTCAGATCCCCTGGAGCTAGAGTTCTGGGTGGGTGTTAGCTGCCATGTAGGCGACTGCTCTTACCATTGAACCATCTCTCCAGATCCCTGGAGCTGAGTTTTAGAGAACACAGAGACAGTAGTAACTGACCGGAAATTGGCCCCATTTGGACAGTCAGGAAGGAAAGTAATTCCAAAGAGAGTCTTCGAGGGAGTAAAGTGGGGGTGGGGGTGGGGGCTGGGGGGGGAATAAAGCCAGGGTACCATAGGCATGCATTTCTTTCTACAAATTTCCTTTTATCAAAAGGACCTGCTCTTAAAAGATTTCAGGTTGTTTTTCCTTAGTCTGTCCTCTGCCTACTGACTGTCACTCAAAGACAAATTTAAACAACAATGAAAACATCAATTCTACACTGAGATGTCATGAAGAATCGAAGATTATTTTTGCATTTACTGTACTTTCATATAGATTGTGATTTAATTTTTAAACCTGTGCACATTTTGCTCCCACATACCTATTATAAAAAAAAAAATTCAATCCTACACCAGGATGTGAAAGAAGACTATTGCCAGGTAGAGGCCCACTCTTGTAATTCTGGCTGTTTCAAGGCTGAGGCAGGGAAATTTCCAGAACTTTGGGGCCAGCCTGGGCTACAAAGTGAGCCTGTGCCTCAAAAACAAAAAGGAGAGCTGGGGAGGTAGTCAGTCTGTAAAGTGCTTATGCATGGGCATGATGACCTGAGTTTAACCTCCCAGAACCCATTAAAAAAGCTAGGCCTGGTGGTTTGCCTGATTCCAGTGCTGGGGAGGTAGAGACAGGAGGCTCCCTAGGCTGGCTGGCCAGTTTGCCCAACCCAATCAGCAACCAGCCCCTGGGTGACAGTGGGAGACTGTCTCAAACAAACCAAAACCAAAACCAAAACCAAAAACTCAAGGTGCAGAATGGCAGAGGAAAACATCTAGGGTTGACCTCAGGCTTCCACATACACGTGCAGATGCCCTCCCCCACATGAATGTGTGTGCGCACATGCGCGTGCGCACACACACACACACACACACAACTAAAACAAACCCCCCCAAATTCTCAAATGGAGGTCCATAGGAGGAAAGTGTTCTAATGTTCCATAGCACAGAAATGTGTTATAGACTCTATAGGGAAGTTTGAATGCTCCCATCAAGGGGAAACAACGGCTGCCTCTGGAGATAAAGATACTGATTACTGTTTTGCCCTAAATTTTTGCATATGTGTGCCATGTGATGAACTAGAAAATTGATCTCTGATTCTCCAGTCTCACATTACATACATGTGCCATACATGTGTCACGTTATCGTGCTGCACTCTGTAAACAGGTATGCCAATAAGCTATTTCTAGAAAAAGAACTTAAACTAAATCTTTTTCTGAAAGTAGAGTCCACCCAATTCTTCCACAATGTGAAACACTTTATGTCCTTTTCAGAAATGTCCTCCGCTTCTGATCCAGTAACCAGAAAACGGGTGAACTCAGATCACATGAACATTATATTAGAAAATCTTAAGGAAGCAATCACTACCAAGATTGGAATTATATTATGATAATTATTTTACATAAAACTGAGGTCAGAGTTCTGGTTTTATTTCTTAGAGGCCTCATCTGTGGTCCAAATACTTATGAATATCCATCATTGCGCTGAGTGTATTTCATAATCCTGCCTCTCCCTTGGCAGAGTGAACTCAGTGAAACCCAGGGATGCAGCTCCCCCACAGGTGAGTCTCAACACATGTGCTCGATGAAGGGATACACTGACTACCCTACCTGTAAGCTCAGTGTGGTGGATGTACCATGTCAGCCACACAGTGGGATGGCAGCCCCTCACTTGATGTTCTGTGTATAACACTCATTTCGTATACCTAAATGGCGCACGAAACACCACAGATGATAGGATTTAAAAATGTTTTTGTGTTTTTATAAGTAACCATGACTTCAAATACATGAGGCTGGGGTCTGGGGAGAAGGCTCAGTTGGTGTGTCAGTGGCTTTCCTGTTGTGGTGATGAAATACCCTGACATAAGCAGCCCGAGGAGATGGGCTTTGTTTAGGATCCCATTTCCAGGTTACAGTTCATCATGGTGGGGAAGACATGGCAGCATGGTCACAGCATAGCCACAGTCAAGAAGCAGAGAGATCCAGTCCAGGATACATCCCAGGAAATGATCCCACCCACAGTGGTTAGCTCTTCCCGCCTCAATTGACTTAATCAGGATAACTGCTCACATGCCCAGGGGCCGTCTCTAAGGTGATTCTAGATGTCATTAAATTGACAATTGAGATTAACCATCACAGTGGATAGAGTGCTTTCTGTGCAAGGATGAAGACTTGAGTTTGGATTCCCAGCACCCACGTGACACCTGGACTGGCAGCATGCACCCGCATCCCAGGGCTGGGGAGGTGAAGACAGGAGGATCCTGGGTACTCCATGGCCAAATTGGTGGAAAGCACCCATAGAAGATACCAGAAGGTGACGTCTGGCCTCCACAGGAACACGCACAGGAGCGTGCACACACAGACACAGACACAGATACACAGACTCTGTGCCATGTGTATGTCTTAATTTTTTTTCCTTGCCACCTCCAAAATCCCGTGTGTGTTCAATGGATCATCACTCCTTTTTCCCTAGGTGAAAGAGTCTCTTGTTGACTCTCAGTCGATCAGTGTATCACTGAGATACTTGAACCTCAGTACTCAGTACAACACTATTCACAAAAGCCAACTCTGAAATGAACCTAGCTCTCCCAATACAGAAGAAGAGGTGAAGAACTGTGGCTCATGCTCACAATGGCTTTTCAACCGTGAAGAAGAAGGAAGTTCTGCAGTCTGCGGGAAAATGGATGTGACTGGAGATAATCATTAAGAAAATTTAGCCAGTCTCTGAAAGCTAAACATTGGCTGTTTGCTCCCTTTGTGGCTCCTATACTTTAGATAGGTATGTGAAATCGTGTGTATGGCATGAGTGTTGAAGTGAAACCAGGGCAGTGAAGGGGACTAACAAGACGGGTGACAGATTAGGACGGCGAGCAGAAGAGGGACTGGAGGGCGTGTGCCCCATGTGCAATGTATGTATCACACAGTGCCACGTACAATGAGTATATACAATAAAACTTAAAAATAGTCCCTTGTCCTTGCTAAGTAAGTCCAAAGCTGCCAGCTGAGCCTGTGGTGCCATTTCGAGTGAAACTAGGGCAGTGAAAGGGACTAACAAGACGGGTGACAGATTAGGACGGCGAGCAGAGGAGGGACTGGAGGGCGTGTGCCCCATGTGCAATGTATGCTTGTAGGGAGAGCTCCTTATATCACACAGTGCCACGTACAATGAGTATATACAATAAAACTTAAAAATAGTCCCTTGTCCTTGCTAAGTAAGTCCAAAGCTGCCAGCTGAGCCTGTGGTGCCATTTCCGGTCCTCCCACTTGGTCACCCTCTCTGTGTGGCTCCCAAACCCTCCTGTATCTCTGGCTCGGCTGCCTCTGCTTGTTCCGTCTCTTCAGCCTCTACACATATCAAACTTTCTGTTACAGCCTATTTGCCATCTCAAGTTCTAAGTGCCCAGGGAAGTTTGTAAACCTAATCTACAGCTGAGCTGCCTGGGTGCCACTTTCTACTTCATGTGAGCTGTGTGACATGAGGAATTCCCTCTAGTAGCCTGAGCGTCACAGTAACAGTGGTGGGCTGTGACAGCCACTACAGGCATGTCAGAGAGGAAGCCCTGATTGGTGAGGGTGCCAATTTCCATTGTACAGAATCTCGCCCTGTCTGTTAAAAAATATTTATTATTTTAATCTTTTAATGTGTATGAGTGTATTGCCTGCATGTATGTGAGTGCACCCATGTTGTGCAATACCCATGAAGGTCAGAAGAGGGTGTCAGATTCCCTAGAACTGGAGTTACAGACAGTTGTTACCTGACATATGGGTGCTGGGAACTAAACCCAGGTTCTCTGAAAGAGCAGCCAGTGCTTTTAACTGCTGAGCCATCTCTCCAGGCCCTCCACGACTAGCTTCTTAAATCCTTGGAAATTGTGTGTGACTAGAGTATGTGCTTTGTGGTTAAATAAAACTAATTAGAATTCTTCTCTGTTATTTATGAGTTTTTGGTCTTTAATGTCTTGAGTATGTATAGGTATGTGCATGTGTGAGTGCAGATGGCCAAGGAGTACAGAAGGCACTGGATCCCCTGGAACTGGAGTTACAGTTGTCTATGAGCAGCCACATGTGGGTAGTAGGAATTGAACTCAGATTTCTGCAAGAGCAATGCACATTCTAAATTGCCGAGCCATCTCTCCAGCCCCTGTTCTTTAACTCCTAAGATAATGAAAATAATGTTTACATCTTCAGGGTGGGGAAAGTGAGATATGTAAAATGCTTAAGATGAAATGTTTATTTGCTTATATTTTTGTACACTACTGTAACTACCTTCAAATAAAACAATGAAATGAAAGTATGTCACTCCAACAGTGATCTCTCTCTTAGACTTCGTTTCCTTGGCCTTTGGTGGCATTATTCCATCTGCTTTATTACTTTCTCCCCATTATAGAGAATTGTAGTTTTCCTGACTTTTTGCTTTTATTCTGTCTCTCTAATACTAGAGCACCCCAGAGCTCTAGTATTATGAGTTATAAGACATTAATGAAACAGCCCTTCTTTTTGCTTTTATTCTGTCTCTCTAATCAATTTCTCTTCCTCCTATTGTGTCCAGAGGGAGAGATTCTCTGGGATTCTCTGTTCTTAGTTCCCTGTGTCAATCTCTGAGCCACATGTGGCCTCTGGTCTGACCTTCCCACTGAGCACCACGGGAAGGAGCAGACAGTTTCCCCAGGACCTCACCACAGACAGTCCCCTCACTTTGAGGACTTTGTTATATTGGTGCAAGGCGACTTAATGTACATCAGTGACTATGAAGGAATTAGAGCTATGTTCTGTAACATGCCTTTATTTGGTAATATTTTGAGAGAAATAAGCAAGTCACAAGAAATGATATACATGGCATTCTTGGTTTTAAAGTTCACAAAGAGAACTAAATAAGATGCTGAAATGCAACACTGCTCATGATAGGAAATAAAAGCGACTAATTAAAAATACCTCATTTGGAAATGGCCTTGAGTGCACCTTCAAAACCCATTTCCATTCTTTTCTGGATCAGACAGAGCTGGGATGGGATAGGAAGTGAGGGGTTGGCACCCCAGAGCTCTAGTATTATGAGTTATAAGACATTAATGAAACAGCCCTCAGATAGTTGAGGTGGCCTGGGAAGAACATATATCATTAAATTAGAAATTTGAAGTATTGAGTAGGTATCGATTTACTTTTGACTGAGTGGGCTTTCTGAGGCAGGAGACTGAACTGCAGAAACTCGAAGTGTCCCCACAAGAAGAGTCCCGGGGGTAGGTAGAAGCAGGGAAGAATGACACAAGGGCGATGTGGGGCTACGCAGAAGAGGGCTCTAACTAATGTGGAGAGGCTATATTAAAGGAAACGCCACTAACAGTAACACAAATTTACACAGAAAACAAAACAATAAATCACAAAGATTAGTTTTGATTGTGTGCTGGTTAGTTTTTGTCAACCTGATACAAACCTAGACACACCTGGGAAGTGGGAGCCTCAATGCAAGGCTTCTCTTCCATCAGAATGGCCTGTGGGCATATCTGTGGAGCATTTTCTTAATTGCTAACTGATGTAAGAGGGCCCAGCCAACTGTGGGTGATGCTATCTCTGGACAGGTGGGCCTGTGCTATATAAGAAAGGCAGCTAAACAAGCCAGGGGGAGCGAGCCAGTGAGCAGCGTTCCTCAATGGTCTCTACTTCAGCTCCTCCCTCCAGGTTCCTGCCTTAAGTTCCTGCTCTGACTTCTCTTGATGATGGACTGAAACCTGTAAGTCAACTAAATCATTTATCCCCAAGTTGTGTTTGGACAGTGTTTTATCATAGCAACAGAAACCAGCTTAGGACAGAAATTGGTACCAGAGAGTGGGATCTTGCTGCGATGGATCTGACCATGTTGCCTTTGGGGAGTTTTGTGCAGCTTTGATATGGGAAAACCGTTGAGTGCTCAAAGCTTCATGAGCTTTTCTGTGGGGCTTGGATGACAAAGATAGTGAAATGAAAGCAGTGGGGGTCTGGCCTGTGGAGTTTCAAAGGAAAGTAAAGATTATCAGGGCTGTTTGTGTGATGGTTTGAATTAAGAATCTGTGGCTTCTGGTTGGCAGGGGCTCAAGAATCAGCTGTGATTTAGCACCACTGAAGTGAAAGCTTTGCTTTACTGGGACAATTGATGCTGGTTAGCTGAGGATGAGAGATCCATTGTGATTAATAAGAAATTAGCATCACTGAGGCGAAATCTTCTGGGAAGTATTTCCTCTGGGTCAGCACACAGCAGCAGTGGTCAGGGGTCCAAGGCTGCATCTCAAGCGGGAAGCTGAACTTGGTAATGTGTAAGAGTCTCCCACATGGTGTTGGCTCTGGTCTCAGGAAAGCTGCAGGACTGAGGATTGAAGGGGTCGTGGAAAGAAGCCGAGGACTGGCATTGTGAGGCCAGGAGAGGCCACTGGTGAAGGTGCAGCCTTGTTATCTATCTTCAGGTTTGATGGGGTCATGTGAGAAGTTGATGGTTAGCGCCAGGTGAGGCCAGGAGAAGCCACTGGTGAAGGTATAGACTCACTTTCACCGGCGTCCTCAGGATAATGGAGATGCCAGGACTGTGGGGTCACTATCAAGGACAGTGGCCAGAATGGAGCAGAGGGCAGCCTGAGGTTATGAGACAAACTGTGTGTGTGCTGCAGATGGCAAAGCCAGAGGAATGGAGTTGCCCAAGCCTTTCAGAGCCCAGGAGTCACGAGTGAGTCTCAGATATCAGACACTGAGTGGAGTTTCGTTTTACTTTGGTCTGATTGTGGGTCCATCCACTTGGCTCAGCAAGAGTCCCATCCCTGTGAGATACCATCTCTTCCCCTCCCAGCAGCCATCAGTTGCTTAGGCTTAGGTTGGGTTGGGGTTTCTTACCCACTGCCCCATGTCTATACTGGGTTGTGTCTGGTTTGAGCTTGTATAGGACTTGTGCACGCTGTCACCATTGCTGTGAGTTCATACGAGTAACTTCCCAGCTTTCTGGAAGACTCTGTTTCCTTCTGGTCGTCCACCACCTTGGGCTCTTAAAATCTTTCCACCTCCTGTTCTGCAATGATCCCTGAGCCTTGGGAGGCAGATGCTTGATACCGGTGTCCTGTTCAGGGATGAGCACTGTGTAGCCTCTTGTGCTCTGCACATTGGCCAGTTGTGGGTGTCTGTGTTAATCATCATCTACTGCATAAGGAAGCTTCTCTAGTGGGAGTTGAAAGATGCATTTTTAAAGCCCTCAGAGAAATACCGTGTAGTTTTGGGTCAAATCAAGAGTCCTTTATTAGCCAGTGGGCAAGAGGGAGCTAATGCTCAAAAGAATTCTCAATCCCAAAGGGAGGCAGACTAGGCTTTATAAAGTCTAAAACCATAATTAAATCATGCCAGGGGCAGAGCCAGTAGCCATAGTTACATCAGGTCGTCGTAGTTACACCAGACCGTGGGTAGGTCATTAACAAAGAGGTTTTCAGTTTACAAAGTTTCTCAGGATTGCAGAAACAATGGACCCCATGGAGATGCAGGTACTTCTGGGTGTTTCTTGTAGAAACAATGGACCCCCCTGAATCTAAAGGTGCAACCTTCATGGGACTGGTTCTGGTGGGCTGGCTGCAATGGGATTGGCTGGACAGAAACACAGGGTAAAGCAAAAGTCAGCTAGAACAAAATGGAATCAGTTTTGCCATTTCACGTTCATCCTGAGGTTGCATTGAAGGCGTGTCACTGAGGGTTAAGTGTCTCGCAGATACTTATTCCCTGCATGTGACCAACTGTGGAACTCTGTAATAGTCTCTATCTGTTGCAAAAGGAAGCTTCTTGTCAGGTGCTCTCCAGCAGCCTAGAGAGCCCAAGACTGGATATGCTAAAGAGTCATTGAGCTTTTCTTTTTGATATAAGATCTCACTATGCAGCTTAGACTGGTCTGACGCTTGCTATCTAGACCACGTTAGTCTTGAACTCACAGAGATCCACATGCCTCTGTTTCCTGAGTGCTGGGGTTACAGAAATGTGCCCCCACATCAGGTAAGACAAAAAACTTTTTAAGTGATAGAATTTTTTAAAGACTATGGGACTTTTAAAGTTCTACTGTATTTTATATTATGATATTAATGTAAGAGCTTGGAGACAAACACGGAAGAAAAGGTTGTGGTTTAAAGTGATGTGTTTATGTGGCAAAGTTGATATGATGGTTTCTGGCAACTTGCCACAAACCTAGAGCTACTTAGGAAGAGAGAATTTCAGTTGAGGAATTTTCTCCATCATATTGGTCTGTGGGCCTGTCCATGGGGGCATTTTCTTGATTCTTAACTTATGTAGGAGTGCCCACTGTGGGTGATGCCATCCCTAGGCAGCTGGCCCTGGGATATATAAGAAGGATGGCTGAGTAAGCCAGGGGAGCAAGCCGTCAAGCAAAGCAGCTCCTTTGAGGCCTCTGGTTCAGCTCCTGCCTTGAGTTCTTGCTGTGGCTTCCCTTGATGATGGACTGTGATCTGTAAGAAACCAAGTAAACCCTTTCTTCCTCCAAGCTGCCACTGGGCCGTGTTTTATCACAGCAACAGAAACCAAAGTAGGTCAGGTTGGGACTTAAAATTGAAAATAAAATCATGAAAATGAACTTATTTTGTCTTGGAGTTAATATAATTCTGGTTTAAATTGTATCCATGTACTAATTCTAGCAATAGAACTGAACCAAAAAACTTTGTGTGTGTGGTGTGTGTGTGTGTGTGTGTGTGTGTGTGTGTGTATATGTGTGTGTGTTTCTGGGACTCAAACCAGGGTTTTGTGTGTGCTAAGCATAGGCTCTGAGACTGGGCCCATCCTTGTCCCCACTTAATATAACTGATGTCCTTGATTCTGCTGTATCATTCAAGAGTAGTGCTGTCACATCCTCATCATTCAAGAATGATGCTGTCACATCCTCGTCATTCAGGGATGACACTGTGGCATCCTCATCTGTGCATGCCTCTTCTACACCTGTCTCTTCTGCACCTGCCTCTGCTCTTTCGGTGATATCTTGAACTTTGTGCTTATCACTTCCCCCCTTTATATGTTTTAGCTTTGGAACTCCCATTCGTGTCCCCATTTTATCTATTTCTATTCTTTTGTGAGCTTTGAAAGCAAGGGCATCATGTTATATATTGTCTCTTGGGACTCTTGTTTCTCTTATTGTGAAGAATGGGACTGTATCTTGAGTGTCTTATCATGTTTACATGTGCAAGATTATCTCCTGTTGTGGGATATGTCTAAGGATGGAGTTACTGGGTTGATAGGCATGCATACATTAAATTTTATAAAATAGTGCTAAGGGGCTGGAGGGATGGCTCATCAGTTAAGAACACTGATGTGGGAGACAGGCTTGAGCCTAGGGTGATATTGCAACTGTCAGGGTCACATGGTTTCCAGGAATCCAGGCTCTGTAATCTGAAACCCAGTATGCTAATGAGGCATCCTACCCTCTATTCTGTGATAGGATGTTAAGTCTGTTATGCTAATAGGATGCTAAGTCTGTAATGCTAATAAGGTATCCTACTTGCTGTACTGTGATAGGGTGCTAAACCTGTTATGCCAGTAAGGTATCCTACTTGCTGTGCTGTGATTAGATCACTACCCTTATATAAGCTTGTGCCTTCCTGCAATAAACTAGAGCTGTGTCACTGAACCTGGTCTCCTGTGTCTGAATGTGGCTCTGCTGACACAGTCTCCTCACCAGCCCTGGGGTCTGGGACTGGGCAGAAGCAGTGACAACAGGAGGCAGCACAGGGTAAGCAGAAGAGCTGCCTCAGTGGCGGGGGAGCAGAAGAGTGGCCTCAGCCCAGGGCGAGCGGAGGAGCAGCCTCGATGCCTATGAGAACAAAGGAGCGGCCGCCTCTGGCAGTGACCACACAGTGATAGTTCTTGCAGAAGACCTGGGTTCAAATCCCAGTGCCTACATGACAGCTAACAACTGTCCATAACTCCAGTCCCAGGGGACCTAACAGCCTCTTCTGACCTCCATGGGCATTGTACGACACAGGTGCACTTATCTACATACAGGCAATACATGCATACATAAAAAATAAAATAAAATAAAATAATGTTAAATGACTTCTTTCCAAATGATTCTGTTTATACTAGAGTTGTAGAAAATGAATCATTATGGTCCATCTGCAGCAGAGTTTCAGACAGTCTGTTAGTAACTGAGCCCATGTATCAGAAAAAGAGGAGGGGAATCTCCAGCCCCAAGATACACAGGGCTTTGTGCCCTGAACCAATTGGCTGGGAGTTTGGGGGAGGGAGCTCTGCTGGACTCCTGGAAGACTGAATCTTCCTGAAGAACCCAGCCGATGAGGAATTCAGGGGACAGGGAAATGTGGTTAGGAATAGAAAAACCACTGTTTTGTGCCAGATCGGCAAGCCAGGCATTTGGCCTTTTGTCCACGCCAACACCTGGCTTCTACAGGGCTGAAAACAAAGTGCTTCGCTTTTGTTACTGAGCCTGCAGTTGTTATGGAGCGAGGATCTTCGTATCTACAGGACCCATTGACATGCATCCATGACAGCACTTGTCCTTATCAGACAGCTTCATTTTTATTAACAAGTGGACATGAAATGGGGTCTCGTTCAGCTCTGGTTTACATTTCTCGGATTCCTCACAAAGCTGAGTTGTCCACGTTTTACTGGTCATATGTGATTCTTGTGGCATACTTTGTTTTCTATGCTTTAGTTTTTTTCTTTCCATTTGTAAAATTCAACTGATAATTCATATTGTATGAAGGTATCAGCAATGTATGCAGAGCACCTGGCTCAGTGTCTGTCCTTAATATAACTAGGTCTTTTTCCTCTTTGTTCCTGAGGATGACTTCTGTTTGTCCTCTTTAGAGTCTTACCTCTGTCTGTCTTTCCCTCCTCCTTCCCTCCCTTTCTTTCCTTTCACATCAACCTCAGTATGGGAATGGCATTTCTGGACAAATAGACTCTTACCTAATCTTGTAACCCAAATTAATCTTATGTTTTGAGATCATTTAATACAATCTCAATTCATTTATATAATATAAACATGTTTACTAGGCCTTGGACTCCTCTTGTAACCTAAACATAAAACTTTAATCCCACATGAGCCTCCCTTGCCCTTTACCCAGAATAATGTGTGTGTGTGTGTGTGTGTGTGTGTGTGTGTATGATGTGAAATGTCAAAGTGCTAAAAGCAGCTGCAGATATCATTGGAAGCAATTGGATTATCCTGTTTTGTCACAACAGGTGGGATCAGACTAATCTGTCTGTAGCTGTTCTAGGTCAGTAGAGGTCAGCAAGAAAAATTCCTTCTCAGATGGGGTTCTCTTTCCTTCTGCTGGATGGACCGGCTTCGATAAAAAGAGTAAGGCTTTTGTTTGGGAGCGCAGTTCCAGGAGAAACCTGAAGGAACACGTTCTCAGAACAGCTCAGTCCCTACTCCTGATTTTATTTTATTTATTATTTTTATTTTATGTGTATGCATGTATTGCCTGCATGTAGGTGAGTGCACCCATGTCATGCAATTGGCATCGCGGTCCTGTGGCATTGTTTCACTGCACCCCTCATCTTTTCAGCCAGGTGCCATGACCTGTGTGGCTCTCCTGAGGACGGAGGACCGGACCATTCGTCTGATTCTTTACTGGATTTCCAGGATGCCTGTTTGATGTTGGCTGGGCTACTGCCTTTTCAGTTTTTCATTCTTTATTCCTTATTTGCCACAAAATTGGTCCATCTCTTTTGAGAAAGTTCTGTCTCCTTAACTGGAGGAATTTTGGGTGTGCTAAGTAAGCACTCTACCACTGAGCTGCATCCCAGCTCCCGATTGCTATTTCTGATAGTGGACTGGAAAGCACTTTTACTTGATCTTCAACCCCTTTTGTTGACAGTGTGTTCAGCCTCCACCAGTGTCCTTTGGATCTGTGCCTGCTTCCAAGATCTTCTCTTGTTCTACAGTAACTGCTGTGGACTCAGTTTCCCTAAGGTCTACCTCATTTCTGCCCCATCCTGTAGCAAGTTTACAGACTTGCACAGAGAGTTGGGTGATGATGCCTGTGAACACCAGAATCATTTCCATCTGGGCTCGAAATCTTTATTTTGCACGAGAATCCCATGGGTGTCTTGCTGAAGCGTGTGCTCCGATCCAGCCCCTGGCTTGGCACCGAGACTCTGCTGAACGAACTCAGTGATGCAGCTGCTTCTGGTCCAGTACCCCACCCTGAGGGACCATCTCACACGTTTCTGAAGGCTCCTTCTGGCTCTGGGTGCTAATGGCCTGTGTTCTGTTCTGAGATCATTTGCTTCTCTCTCTGTCATCTCTCTGATTTATCCACAGTTCCTTCATTTATTTATTGAAGAGTTTGGGGGCACCTACACTGGTTGGCACTCACTAAGCTCCTGAGTTCCATACCAACAAGCAAATGAGGTGACCTCGTTCTGAAGGAGCTGCCATGCCTGGAGCATATCGTATCTTCTAAATGAAAGGGCCGCCACGGGCCTTTTCCACTCCCTGTCTGCTGGGCATTGTTTCATAAATCAGCACTTTAGGTTATTGCTGGATGACAAAAATCACACTACTCTTTGTTTTACCCTTGGCTTTGTGTGGAAATCTTTTTCTTCAATGATACTCTAGATTTTATTAGAACTAAAAAACATACTCCAAGCATTTCCAGTACTGTCTTATTTAAGATGAATGATTTGTATCTTCTTGGGTCCAATGAAGAAAAAGCATCCTGAAACTTTTGCAAAGTCAACATTGACTTGTGGGGTTTATTTGACATTTGCATCTTTTCACATTTTCTTTTAGATTAACTCTCCTCCCAGTCATTATTTTGCTTCTATTTTTCTCTGCACGAAGTAATTCTTAGGAAATCTTAATTTCAGGTTGTCTTTCTGTGTTTTCCTCCATAGCAGTTCAGGACAAAGCTTTTGAAGTAGAGGAAACTTCAAAGTTGGACCCTGAGCTTTTGAAGTGGATCTACCCTGAGACAGACCTTCAGGAAAAGAGCATTGTGTGCTTATTCTCTTGTGTTTTACAGGAGCCAGAGAAGAAAATTACAGTGACAAATAGTTCCTCTATCAAGGTGTAAGGAATTCAAACCACTAAACACAGCACCGGAGTCGCTTGTGTGACGATCTTGGAGTTGGCAGTAAGGATGTAATGAGACAGTGGAAACAGCTGTTTAGTTGGAATGCTTGCTCTGGCAGGCGTAAAACCGACTAGGACATGAATGCAAAACTGCAAATTTAAAAGATTCATGGGGCTGGAGAGATGGCTCAGTGGTTAAGAGCACTGACTGTTGTTGCAGAGGACTCAGGTTCAATTCTCAACACCCATATGACGGCTAATAACCGTGTGTTACTCAGTTCTAGGGGATTTGATGCTCTCTTCTGACTTTTACGGGCATTGCACAACATAGGTGTACTTACACACATGCAGGCAATACACTCATATACATAAAATAAAAATAAAATATTTTAAAAGATTCAAGGAGCTGGAGAGAGGGCTCAGTGGTTAAGAGCACTGGATGTTCTTGCAGAGGACCCAGGTTTGGTTCCCAGCACCCACATCATGACTAACAACTATTCTTAACTCCAGTTCCAGAGGATCCTGATACCCTTTTATGGCTTCCTTGGGCCTTGCACAACATGGTGCACTTATACACATGCAAGCAAAACACTCATACATATAAAATTAAAAATTAAATAAAAGAGATTTAAAGTATCCTCAAACTCAGGTTTATCATCTAACTTAGTACGTGTTTGCAATTCAGTCAAATGGCCTTTGAAGAAAAAAAAAATTTAAGAAATTAGATTTTTAAATTTCTTTAACTAAAGCAGACAAGAAAAACAAAAGTATTGGTGGGCTAATTGATTTTGACAGAAGAAATATGCATCATAAATATGTTACAGTTTCCCCTGTTCTCTAAATAAAGTTGTAATTCTTTAGCACTTTAAAAACAATTGATATTTACATTAATCAATGACATGCTCAATTGGAAAGAATCTTAAAAACTTAATGTCTTTAAATTTCTAGTTTATAGCCTTCAAGTAGGTATAAAAGGGTTTCGTGAAAGGGGACCATAAAAGTCTAAATATTATGATGCTAAGCTATGGCAAAATGCATTTAAGAGAGGTCAGCAGAGGGTCTTGGGGTGTCACCTCAGTGAAGATTTGTCATTTTGTCTCTGGGTCATATTTTCCTTTTTAATCCTCTGTAGTTTCTAAAACTAGATCATTCATGTTGGCTTCAGAGGGTCAGTTCCCGAGTATAACATGGTCCAGCGTGTCTCCCATCCAACCCACTTTCAAGGGAGAGGAAGTGTACTTTTTTAGGGAGGGAAGGCACTGGTGATAGCTGTTTGCAAGTAAGCTGTCCTGAGGATTGTTCTTGACATGGTATATAAATTGTACATAAATGATTCCAAGACTTTGGGGACTAATCTTTGTCACTGTATGGATCTACCCCCTTCTCTCTCCTCTGTGTTCACCAGAGGTCAACCTCCAGTGTTGTTCCTTAGGGTGTTCCAAGGTCCACTTTTCCACCTTGCTTTTTGAGACACAGTCTCATTGGCTTAAAGGTCACCTATGAAGCTGGACTGGCCGGCCAGGGAGTCACAGGGGTCTGTCTGTCCTCTCCCAGTGCTGGGATCCTGTGCTCACACCACCACGTCCAACTCTTTTACATGGGTTCAAGCTCAGGTCCTTAACTTGCATGGCAGTACTTTACAGATGGGGCCATTCTCTAGCCCCCAGAAGCCATTTCTTCTAGGTGTTTTTTGCAGCTTCTTATGTGTAATCTTCTTGAGGGATAGTTTCTGGGTTCAATTTCCCTATATTAAAAAAACTGCAAGGCAGCAATACCATGGAGACCGTGACTCCCTCCTGAAGCCAGCAATACCATGGAGACCGTGACTCCCTCCTGCAGCTTCAACACTCACCGAGCTTTGTCATACTTTCTTCCAATAAAACACAGCCCTGAAATTATTTTATCTGCTGGCAATAATGTCATAATGAAACACAGCCACCATTCTGGGAGTCAACTCTTTAAACTTCTTATGAAGACTGTTACAGTTTGAACATTGTCCTAGTTTGTTCTCCATTGCTGTGACAAAACACTCTGACCACTACCAACTTGGGGAGGAAAGGGTTTATTTGTCTTACATCTCCCAGGTCACAGTTCATCAGGGAGCCCAAGGTAGGAACTCAGGGCAGGAACCTGGAGGCAGGAGCTGGAGCACAGGCCATGGAGGATCACTGCTTACTAGCTTGCTCCCCTGGCCCCTGCTCAGCCTGCTTTCTTATGCAACACAGGCCCACCTGCCCAGGGGCGATACCACCCACAGTGGGCTGGGCCCTCCCACATCACTCATCAAGAAGATGCCCCTCAGACATGGCCACAGGCCAGTCCAATAGAGGCAATTCCCCAGTTGAGGCTCCCTCAA